>NC_136499.1:129982675-129987675 GCF_053919585.1 Euprymna scolopes | reverse complement strand
AAATATTTTAACCATAATATGCAATTTCTCAACTCTTCTAATACCTACCAGGTGGAATAATAAAAGTGTCGCCCTACAGAAAACAACACTACAGCGTTATTTTAAAACTTTTATTGAAAAAATCAATTCAGGTAACTTGATTATGACGTTTATTCAATGTAGCCGCCTTCAGCCTCAATCACCACCTCGATACGGGCTCAGAACTAGGAGCATGCCTTTTCCACAGGCGCCAGCGGGAGCTCGATAAATACTCGGCGGATGACGGCGATCAAAGTTTGGTGTGTTTTTAAGTTATGGCCACTTCATGCCACCTCACATCTTCGAAGTCGGCTTGAAAGTCAACACCAAAGTTTACCTGAATGTGCTGAAGAGTGTGGTGATCCCCTGGTGCAATCAGGTCGCTGCTGACGAACCCTGGGTGTGGCAGCAGGACGGCGCCGGCCCACAAATCCAGAGAGACCCAGGCTTGGCTTCAGAAGGAGTGTTATGACTTTGTACCTTATGTAACTGTCCCCCTTCCCTTCCCTCCCCTCCGATCTGAACTTGTTGGACTACTTCGCTTAGCCATACGTCTAAAACATCATCAACATGGCCTCTCACAAATACTAAAGCTACACTGATCGCCGCCATCCGCCAAGTATTTGCCGAGCTCATGCTGCCGCTTGCGCAAAAGGCATGCTCCCAGTTCCGGACCCGCATCGAGGCGGTGATTGGGGCTGAAGGCGGCTAAAAACAACCTATCCTGCCTTGACAGAGTACAAAATAGACTTCGTGACTTAGTGGGAGATGCCCTTTTTTCTACCCTGCAACCTCTCTCCCACAGAAGAGAGGTTGCAAGCCTATCCTTGTTTTATCGTTATTTCCATGGCAGGTGTTCGTCTGAACTCCAATCTCTGCTCCCCCCTCACCAATCTTTCACGAAAAACACCCGTCTAGCTGAACCCACTGTGAAAAATTTCCCCCACTCTTTATCTGGCCTAAATCAAAACGTGGATTCCATGAACAAAGCTTCTTTCTTAGAACTGCACGCCTGTGGAACTCTGTTCAGTCTGCCTGCTTTCCACCTGACTACAACTTGGATGTCTTCAAGTCCAACGTTAACAAATTCCTAATGAACCGCCCTCTCAAGTAGACACTTCATTAAATCTCAACACTAACGTAATGTACTTGCAATAACCCTTATCCCTGAGTGGCTTCCGGGCTTTGATAAGTGGTGATCACCGTGTAAAAAAATATATATATATATAGATGGAATATATGTCAGCTCTACTACAAAATCAAGTTACTTGAATTGATTTTTTCAATAAAAGTTTTGAAATAAAGCTGGTGGTGTTTTCTTTATGGCGACAACTTTATCGTTCCACCCCGTAGTACTGTTTGTAAAATGCAGAAGCACAGAAATTATTCATTTTCTTTTTTTATTTCTGGACATTTCTTAGAAGTGTCGTTACTTTTTTCGCATGACAGAAACACTCATATTCAATAACCGAATCAGATCTTATCTTTCTGAAAAGAAACAACTGTGAAGACAAAAGAACGAACACCACAGATGTGAAACAAATTCATTTTTCAAGAAATTTTAAGAAAACAATAAAAAAAATTGTCTTGTGTTACATAACAACATATCGGTGAATTGCGCGACATTTTTTGTTTTATATAATCAACTTGGTAACCATAATTGCAGTGGACTTTTGATACTGATACTCGCGTACGACATTGTCAGGAATTAGAAAGATTAGTGGTCGCTGAGGCAAAAAATTTGACTGCAGAAACTACAAAGTGGCGGATTTAGACTAAAAAATAGTTTAAACAGCTGCATATATATATATATATATATATATATATATATATATATATATATATATATATATATATATATATATATAAGTAAACGTATCTGTGTGTCTGTGTGTCTGTGTACATTTCCCTACGCAATAACTCTGTCAATTTTTAGTCTACAGACTCGAAATTTGATATACTGGGTACTGAGATTTGGGAAAATCGATGTGATCGTTTTGTGGCCAGAAATTTGGCGACTAAGGGGCCAAAGTTCAACGATTTGACCTTTGAGAACTCTAACAAACTCCTCCGACAATTTTGGGTCTACGCACTTGAAATTTTAGATATAGGTTCCTTGGACATGGATCTAACTTAATAACTTGATTTGAGCCCAAAACAATAAATTTTAAGGGGTCATAGTAGGGGTTAAAGTTTAAAAAAAAATTGACCTCTGCGGTTTCTTTCAAATTACTCAGACAATTTCTGGTCTAAATATTTGAAATTTTACATAAAGGGTATTCAGAGATAGGGCAAGCTTTTCATCAGTTTGGGTCGAAAATTTTTAGTTGCCAATATATAAATGTATGTATGTACGTCTGTTTGCATGTCTGCCTTAAACTTTCAATAGAGGCGACGGATTTTACCAAGATCAGTATCGTTTTAAAGTTCGACCTTTCATACGACAAATATCGACAAATTGGCTAAAAACATTAATATCTTCCCCTTCAACTAGGCACTTTTCTACAGGGAGGGGGTCACTTTTTTTCGCCGATATTTTTGAAAGTTATCCTCTCCTTTAGATTGTCTAGCCTTAATTTAAAAAATGTCGCTTGCGTTTTGGCGGTGGTCGTAACAGCATAAACGTTAGGTTTTACGCCGTTCTTTTCCTCCTTTGCGGTACGGGTTCGAGCCTGCTACCACTTTTTTTTTTTTTGATCAACCATACACATCTAAACACCCGGGCAACGCCGGGCTGAAATGCTAGTATATATATATATATATATATATATATATATATATATATATATATATATATATATGTGAATAAAAAGGAAAAACCTAAAAGAGTAAAAACAAAATTAAATCAACGTTTCGTCCCCATTTCAAGGGACATCATCAGGATTTCTAGGCGAGGATGTACAGGAAGACGATCATATCACATGCGAAAGAGAAGTTTAGTTCTCTTTCTGTTCTGGAGAGAAAAATTTTTTTTTTCTCTCCAGAACAGAAAGAGAACTAAACTTCTCCTCTTTTTTTCCTTTTTATTCACACAACGTCTAAAGCATCATTTATATCTTGCTTTATTTTATTCATATATATATATATATATATATAGAGAGAGAGAGAGAGAGAGAGATATATATATATAGATATATATATATATATATGAATTTACTTGATTCCTCCAGCCTTGACAGACGTGTTTTAAATATTCTCTCCAGTGCTTTTTCTTTTAATGATTTGGAATTCATTCCATTGGCGATTTTTTCCAAGGAACTCTGCCTTTTTGGATCATTTTGGACCATTTGGAACTTACCCATTGGATTGGAAATTTTTAATTCGACCGTTTTGGATTTTACCATTCTTGGATTTTTTACCCTCCATCAGACTATCCATTCATGTGAAATCTTTTTATCATTTTTCTTTTACCTCCTATTCCCCTTACCTCACCCTTTTTTTTTAACCAAGTAAGATCTGTGACTTACTTGTAGTTTCATTAAATACTTTTACTTGCAAAATACGATCCCGCATTTTGCTAATTCCTGTCCTCTGATGAGAAGGAGAGTATTTCTTCGAAACTCCGCGGATTAAGGACTATCCACTTATATTGTGCTTCCTTTTTAAAATTAAATATGTTTTTAACTCTTTTTCAAGATGTCTTTTAACATGTTTTATTAATCATTTATTCATATATATATATATATATATATATATATATATAATTTTTTTTTTTTTGCTATAATAATTAGATACCTACAGACACTAGTGTTTCATCCTTTCGGGATTCTTCAGTGCAGGGTGTCACGATTAACACCAGCCGAACAATTCGAACCCCGCACCACGAGACATCTCTGGCTCGATTAGCGGAGACCGTATCCATTCGGCTACCATTAACCGCGTGAAATAGCGTTGAATGTAAACATTTTAATTTTAAATGTTCATTTACATCAGTCAGAGAGTGATATAATCGTTATACGATGATATATATATATATATATATATATATATATATATATATAATTCTATTTTCACCCCAAACAAGACACAATGCCATTTTGATGACATTTCCAGCTATTCCATAGCTGAAAATCTTGTGAAGTAGACCTTTATGCCATACCCTATCAAAAGCCTTGGCTATGGCAAGAGCTACTGCCCAGGAGAGATTCACAATTTTCACGTTGCTAGTCTTTTATTATTGTTATTTTATGGTAGGTGATCGACTGAGCTCTGATCTTTTCACGCATTGACAGCGATCTTAAACTATGAGTTATTGAGTTTTTTTCTTAGAAACCATTGGTGAATATATAAATACTTACATATGTGTCATTTTTTAATTATGTTATCTCAACTTAAATTGCGAAAAACATTGCGAATTTCTTTCGCAAAATTATAAATAGCAATAATATCCAGGTCAGTTATTGCTGCCCTAGCCTGCAAGTTATAAAAAAACAAGTAACAAATATTAACTAGCTATAATAAACTCGCCAACAGCGATGTAAACATCAAAAATAATAATAATAATAATAACAACACTAATAACACTGAAAATACAACTCGCTTATGCAACTGCAGATAAAGGACTGACTGTCCTTTTGATGATAAGTGCGTGACATACACTAATAACAAATAAAAGGTGTACAGAAAACGTATTACATTACGTGACGCTGAGAATCCCAACAGAAAAACAGTCATGAATGGGAAAATCAACAGCAGAAATTGAAAGAAAAAATATCAGATAATATATATACTAGCAGGTCGCCCAGCGTTGTCCGGTCAGAAAATATCCATAGATATTACATTTTAGTTAATGCAGCATTTTTATCTCCGTATATAATAAAATGACTGCAGAAATTCCCCTCGGGACTAAAATATCGTAGGTTTGCAACAACAGATGCCACATACAAATTCAATTCAAATCTTATGTAACATTCGAACACCTTTGCAGACACATCCAATCGTGATAATAAAATACTACATTACATCTTGAGAGCAACACCATC
>NC_136499.1:129742675-129977675 GCF_053919585.1 Euprymna scolopes | reverse complement strand
TGTAATTTACAATACGTAGGAGAAACTGTAATGCCTCTAAATAAACGCATGAATTTGCATAGGACTAGCACTAAGGGATGTATTCATGTTGTTAAACATTTTAAAGAAACCTGTAGTCAGTCGTCATTTTCCGTAAAAATAATTGAAAAGTTTAAATGTAATGGATATAATAGTCTAGGTAATGTAGATAACGGTATCCTAAGGATGCGTCCGGATAAGGAAGACGATATAATTAAAAAAATTCGAGTAATTTACCCATATGGGTTGAATATTAAAGTTAAAAAAAATAACCTACAAGATTCTGAAATTATAGGTAGATATATCCAGCTTTGCCTCGCTACGGTATTAGAGATAGAACTCATGTTAATAGAAATAATAGAACATCAGTTATTTCATGCGAGGATTTTTTTAGTAAAATTAAAGATATCATTATAAATAAAATTTATGAGTCGTTCAATTATATAGAAAATTGCTTAATCAAACAACAAGGAAAGTTTTGAAGGAAATAGCATCTAAACTATTATTACAACCGGATACGATATATAAGAAGGACTATTTTATTCAATAGTATGACTATATTCTGGATATAATCGACACTAAATTATATAAGCCACCAGTGAACGATATAAAAAAGAAACCTAAAAATGTGTGTGTAGTTTTGTATGAAAATAAAGGTTTTGATGATGTAAATTTACCTAAAATATTTAATAAACAAAAAACTATACAATTACTACCAAATGAGTTACAGACAAAAGATCAAAAACCAATAGTTACATATAAACTAGGGCCAACAATACGCAATAAGATTTTTAATTATAAGAAAACGGTAGAACATATAAATATGAATGATAATATTAGAAATATTCCAGAATGTGAATGTAACTCCTCTCCTTTCTGTAATAATGAGATAAAACATGTAATTACAGGAGATTTAAAGATAGTAAATAATCCTAAATTAAGAAAACTACTTAGTAAGGGTCCGAATTATAGAGAGCCTAAATCCCTAAATTACACTAAATGCGTTAAAGAAGTAACTAAAGCACTAGAAGGTTTTATTATGTCTATGGTAAAGAAATATAAATTAGCACAGTCTACGTTTGATGCATGGAAAAATAGTATACTTGAATGCGTAAATAAAAAGGTTAAACATATAAAACAATTTAAACACGCTAGAAAAACCAATCCTCTTTTAAAAACTTCAGAAATACGGGAGGAACTTAAAATACTTCAAGAAAAGTTTGTAATAGTTCCGATTGATAAAGCGGCAAACAATATAGCTTTTATATGTAAAAAATATTATATACAACGTTTATTGATAGAAGTAGGACTTATAGGAAACGTTTCGGATACTTATAAAGTAAGTAATAGTAATTTAGATAGCATTATTTTGAATAATAGTATTATTAGTGAAAAAGTAGGATTAAAGTTAGAAGACAAACACAAAAATCTTTCATGTATGTATCGGATACCTAATATGCATAAAAATCCAGTTGGTGCTAGATTTATTGTAGGTTCAAAGACGTGCATCACTAAACCTTTAAGTAAAGCTATATCTAAAATATTTAAATAATTTATAAATCAAATAAATAATTTTCACCTGTAAAGTAAATTCTATAGTAATATAAATCTATTTTGGGTAGTAAATAATTCCCAACCAGTGAAAGAAAAATTAGATAAAATAAATTCCAGAATAAAAGCAAAATCTATAGCTACTTATGATTTTAGTACGCTATATACTAAAATTCCGCATGAAAAACTTATAAAAGAATTAAATGACACTGTAGATTTGGCATTTGAAGGTGGAAAAGGTAAATATATAGACTTTTCAAACTTTAAAGCTTTCTGGTGTAAAAATAAAAATATCAAAACTAGTATTTCTAAAGGTATTTTAAAAATACTTGTAAGTCATCTTATTAAAGAATGCTATTTTCAAATAGGAAATAAAATATTACTCCAAACGATAGGTATCCCAATGGGATTGGATCCTGCACCATTTTGGGCAAATTTGTATTTACATAGACTCGAGTATATATATATATATATATATATATATATATATATATATATATATATATATATATATATATATATATTACATAGACTCGAGTATATATATATATATATATATATATATTTACATAGACTCGAGTATATATATATATATATATATATATATATATATATATATATATATATATATATATATATATATATGTCATCACTATTAAAAACAGATATATCTAAAACATAACTTTCATGGATGTAGGAGATTTATAGATGGCCTTATATGTATAAGCGATAATGATGAATTCGAAAAAAAATAAACATCTTATATATCCAAACGAATTAAAATTGAATTGGGAACATAGAGGACAACAGGCTACATTTCTGGATTTAGATATAAAAATTGAGGATGGGATTTTTCTTTATAAAATATTTGATAAAAGAAACGTTTTCCCCTTTAAAATAGTACGTATGCCCCCATAAAGATAGCACCTGCCCTGTTTTTATGTTTTATGGAACCATTATGTCAGAGTTTTTGAGAATAGCTCGCGTTACTTTAAAACTAACAGACTTTATACCACCAGTTTCTAGTTTAGTAATAAGGATGATAAAACAAGGTGGGGATAAAAATAAAATATTTAAACAGTGTAATAAAGCATTTGTTCGTTATCCTGATGCTTTTGAATCGTTTAAGATAAACCAGACTATATTAATAAAGGAAATCCAAAACTATATTAGCGATGTATAAAATGTATTTATAATTACATATAATAAATTTATATATAATAATTAAAAAAAAATGTATATATGTAAAAATATTTTAAACCTTTATATATCTAATTTTCAATAAGAATGTAAATATACTAAATGCTAATCATAGTGGGGGTGATAAGTAGTTAAATGGATTAATCCTAATCTTATAAATACAAGACTGATAAATTAAAAAATTAAAAAATGCATCCATTTTAAATGTGGAAATTGATGAATCGCACAGGTAAGAAATTCATTTTTTAGTATGAAAAGGTTAGTAACTGCAATTAAGAATAGGAAATTGGATCGAATGTTTGTAACATGTCTTCTTCCTAAGATTAAGGGTGGTGGTGTTTGATCAACACGGCTGGGGAGCCATGATGTAATATACTGTTTTGTTTTTAAATCCCCGAAACAGTGTTTCATGGTAAACAACTGATGATCCCTTGAAAAATAAATTATTGGTATTATAGTAAATTCGAGAGCGAGTTGATGCAGTGATTGCAGGTGATTAAATGACTTACTGACTAGATGGTTTTCTAACGAATGATAAAAATTGTTATATAGTTTTAAAGGTTAAAAACTTCAAAGACTATATATATATATATATATATATATATATATATATATATATATATATATATATATATTTGTAAGCAAAAGGACTGCTTGTTGGGTTTGAACGTGATCAGCCTCTAAAATTCATCCCATGCTCTTGCTCTTGCTCCCGTCTCTTTTTTAGATTTTATCATTAAAGAAAATAAATTACTAAAAAATAAATCCCTCGATTCCAATTTTGATGGGTAAGGGCGAAACATGTCAATTGACTCGTTTTGATTTCCCCCCCCCCCCCTACTTTTATTTTTTAGTCGCTATCCATTTTCCTTCTCTCCTCGGTCTTTTTTTTTTTTTTAATATAAAATGAATTCCGAAGGAATACGTCTTCCCTTCACGATTGCCTTAATAAAGTTTTGTAAACCCCAAGAAAATCATGGAATATATATATATATATATATATATATATATATATATATATATATATATATATATATATATATATATATATATATATATACTACCAAAAGTACCTGTCGTTGACTGGGTTCAAAAACAGCCTACACAAAATGGACTCTGATTTATGAAAGTATGATAGGTTATGAAAAGAAAGGGTTGTAAATAGATTGCTTCGAATTTGGGGGTATCAAAACCAAAGCAAAATATGATGAAAGTAAAAATAAAATGGATAAACCCCATAATTTATTATACCATACCTGTTCACACTGAAACGCTTATCACAATATTCTGTGGATCTATATTAAAAAACCTTGTTAAACTTTGTGACATATTTCCATTCTATGAAGGTCAGGCGCGAACGAACACCCCCATAATTTTATTATACCATATTTCTTCAAACTGAAACATAATTATCAAAGTATACGCAGATAGATATGAAAAGTCTTTATTAAAGTTTGTGCCTATTTCTATTCTATGGAGGCCAGGCACGAACGCAGACCCCACAATTTTATTATACCATCTCTATTTAAGTTAAAACATACTTATCAAAGTATTATTATGTACATCTATATCAAAAACACTTGTGAGCGTTTTTTGTTTTTTAATTTAAAATTTTTTTATTTCCATACTTTGTGGACCAGGCGCGAACGCAGACCCCACAATTTTAATGAACCACCGTTCTGCCAGATCAAACATGCCCATTCCTGATTCTCGATACATCTTCTATCATTATATGTAATTAGTTTTTTAAAATAGTCAACCATATAGGAGCCTATTCGTGACCAGACACACACACACACACAGCTTTATATATATATATATATATATATATATATATATATATATATATATATATATATATATATATTTCTTTTCTGTAATTTTATTTTATATATATATATATATATATATTTCTTTTTCTGTAAAAGTCTGAGGAAGCTACAGACGGCCAAAAAAACGGCCGGGTAGCTTCTTTTTTTTTTTTTTTTTTTTTACATGGAGGTCACTACTTATCATGGCCCAGAAGCCACTCGGGGATAAGGGTTATTGTGTGTACAGTAATCAGTGGGATAGTATCCTAGTAATAGTTAGTATTTCTTTTTTACACAGTGATCACAACTTATCAAGGCCCGGAAGCCACTAAGGGATAAGGGTTATTGCAAGTACATTACGTTAGTGTGGAGATTTGATGAAGTGTTTACTTAAGGGGGCGGTTCATTAGGAATTTGTTAAAGTTGGACTTGAACACATCCAAGTTGTAGTCCGGTGGGAAGCAGGCAGACGGAACAGAGTTCCACAGGCGTACAGTTCTAAGAAAGAAGCTTTGTTCATCGAATCCGCATTTTGATTTAGGCACAGATAAAGAGTGGGGGAAATTTTTCACAGTGGATTCAGCTAGACGGGTGTTTTTCGTGAAAGATTGGCGAGGGGGGACCAGAGATTGGAGTTCAGACGAGCACCTGTCATGGAAATAACGATAAAACAAGGATAGGCTCGCAACGTCTCTTCTGTGGGAGAGAGGTTGCAGGGAAGAGAAAACGGCATCACCCACTAAGCCACGAAGTCTATTTTGTACTCTGTCAAGGCAGGATAGGCTGTTTTTAGCAGCTCCTGCTCAGATATGGCAGCAGTACTCCATCCTTGGACGTACTTGGCTTTTATATAGATAGAGAATTGCATCAGTAGGGAGATATCTTTTGGGGCGGTAGAAGGATCCCACTATCTTTCCAGCGACCTTGGCAACAGACTTGATGTACGTGTTCCATTTCAGATCAGGAGTAAAGGTCAAACCCAGAAGCTTGTCAAAACACGGGGCCTCCCCCAGACGAGAGCCATCCATTTCAATTGATGCCAGCTGGGGATCAGAGCGTTGATGATGTAAGGAGAGGAGTTTGGTTTTGGATGCATTAAAGGTAACCAGCCACATCTTCCCCCACTGAACCACGTGCTCGAGATCAGAGGAGAGAGAATCAGAGAGAACTTTGTCATTTACAGCCTTTGATGTGTTGCCGTAGATGGTCGTGTCATCAGCATAGATGTCAACGAATGATTTAAGTATGTGTTTAGGGAGGTCATTGATGTAGATCAGGAAGAGAGTTGGGCCCAGGATTGACCCCTGAGGGACTCCAGCATTTATATTGCAGGCCTCCGATATTTGTCCATCTACCACTACTCTTATGAGCCTATCGGAGAGAAATGATTTAATGATTGAGAAAATATTTCCAGTTATACCGTAGCTGGAAATCTTGTGAAGTAGACCCTTATGCCATACCTTGTCGAAGGCTTTTGATATGTCAAGAGCAATTGCCCTAGAAAGGAAGCCTTTGTCAAGAGATTCACTAATCCTGTGGGATATAACCGTCAGCACATCTGCGGTAGATCTTGCAGAGCGGAAACCATATTGTGTGTCACTAAGAAGGTTATTCCTGCTGAGGTGGTTGACTATTTCTCTATTTAATATGGATTCCAGCAACTTACTCATAACACACAGGAGACTTATAGGTCTGTACTGAGAGGGAGATGACTTATCACCTGAATTCTTAAATACAGGGCAAACTGATGAGGTCTTCTAGGGAGTCGAAAAGCACTTCTCCTTAAGGCAGCGCTTAAATAGTTTCGTAAGTATGGGAGCAAGTTCTGGTTGAAGCTTTTTTAACACTATAATTGGGATGCCATCAGGGCCAGTTGCTTTACTGGAATCGAGGTTCTTGATTAGCTTGGCGACCTCATGCACGGATATTTGTATGTTACCTAGCTTGTTCTGTGTTATAGGAGGAAATATGGGGGAGTTGATGTTATAGGAGGAAATATGGGGAGTTGATGGCCTTCGTCGCATAGGGTAGAATTAGTTGCAAACAATAATGTAACTTAACAGAAAGATACGGTAATAAAAAATAAAACGTATATATATATATATATATATATATATATATATATATATATATATATATATATATATATATATATATATATAAGAGCTGTTTCGTCGTATCACACTCCTTCGTGTGGTTAAACATGATGTTTCCAGCAAGAATTCTTTCCTCAAAGCTAAGAGAAATTATCTTTTTAATTGTTTATATCACCGGTAGTTGTGGGGACAATATTCTAATTACATAAAGTAGATTTACGCTAAATGAAAAGCTTAACTTACGTGTAGAAAGAACATTTTGTCATGCACAAACACCTGTTTCGCCCTATCACGACTCCTCAGCGTGGTTAGACAGTGCGTATTTCTAACAGATGTTCGAAATTTGACCGTTTTTAACATTAATCAGCAATCATCTCCGGTATACACGTTGACCTTTAAACTCTTACTTAAAGACGCGCACTGATTCCGGAACAGGTCAGAGGATGCGGATGGTTTGATGCTTGCTTTGAATGTCCAGATCATTGTTTCTCCGGATGAGTCATATCCGGTCCATCTACAGCAACACAACGTCTACACACCCCAACACATACCCCAACACACACCCCAACACATACCCCAACACATACGCGTACAAGCAGTTGTATTCTCTATTTGTCCATCATTTAATTCATTTGTACGCGTAAATAGCCGATTATCTCGTCATTAATCCATCAACAAATCCGTTTCATGTATTTCTATACTCTTTCATTAAAACTGAGTATGACATCTCTTCACTGACATTAAGATAAATGGGTTGTTTCTGAATATTTATCTGTTTTTTTTTTGTTTGTTTATTTTTTTGTTTTTTACTAATGGGTCACCACTTATGAAAGCGCAAGGACCACTCGGTGATAAGGGTTAAAAAACTAAATATATCCCACTTTACACTTTACAGCCTAGCATAGATTCATATTGATGGCAAATTAGTTTAGGAATAAATTCTGTAATTCGTGGATTCATTCTTTTGCGAATCGTTATCCTCATCTTTATAGTTGTTTTTTTTTTTTTACCGCGTTTCGGACTGTAACGTGAGTTACCGTCGCGACTACAAACAGTAAGGAATAAACATTACTAGTAGTGTTGGGACGATTCCTAAATTATTTCCGATTCCAGGAAAATGTTGATTAACGATTCCGATACCAAGTACGATTCCGATTCTGATTCCCGTGGAATTGTTGTTTTGAAATATACTATTATATAATCAAAAGTTTTTGTGTAGGAAAAAAAATTTGGTACAGCGAAAAAGTGGAAATACAATTAAGGGAATTTCGAAAACGATTTGATTTTTTCATAAAATTTCTTTCATTGAAGATAAAAGTCAAAACAAATATTTTAACCATGAATTAAACATGCACCATGAAATTAATAACAATCAATTTCAGGAGTTATTTTATATATTAAAAAAAATATAAAGAAAAAGCAAGTCATGATTAATTCAACAAAAATACAATAACATTTAAATTTCCAGGGGAATAACATATTTTGTTTATTTTTTAATATTCATTTTTTTATTTTATTTTCTCTTTATTTTTGATAACTCTTTAAAATGTAACTTTTTTTTTGCAACTTCAATCGCTAACTGATTTGTATTCCACTTTCTAGAATATTCTTATTTATAAATGAAATTCAAAAATAAATCTTTGATTAAATTTTTAGCCTTTTATATTCAATCGTCTCAAATTATTCCTATTTATTTATTTGACTTTTAAAAATATTTTTAAAAATGTTGTTTTGTAAATCGAAATAAATTAGTTTAATTCTTATATTCATTTTTATCATATAATTTTTTTTTTACATAGGCAACACCACATTATCAAGGCCAAGAGGCCACTCAAGGATAAGGGTTAAAGAGTGTACAGTAGGAATTGGACAATATAGTAATCATTAGTAATGAAAATTTGGTAAATTTGATAACTTATATGGAACGGCTCATCAAGAACTTATTTACGTTAGACTTGAAGACAACCATATTGTAGTCAGCCGGAAAGCAGGAAAACGGAAAACATAATTAAATACTTATCGTCCTTTAATGTTTATTCTTATTTAATGTTTTAATTTTCCTCTTTATTTCTATAAAAAAAAGTAAATTTTTGGTAATTGTTTATTTCTATTGCTAAATAAAAGTCATTTACTGAACTTTCGAAATCGCCTCCGCCTTAATGCTGTTTCTGACAACCTTCTTATTTTTTGTTAGGGGCCGGGAAACTTTTATCTTGGCTCACACCACGACTGTGATACCAGGCATCGGTGAATGTCGACCAAGCCCACACAGTCCTTTAGTTGAACGGCTCTGAGTGACTAGTTAGTTTGAAAGTTAGAGTTCAAGGGATTTTTTTTTTCTTTTTTAATAAATTTTTCACTTTTTTTTTTGTTCTTGCTGTGTAAAAAAGTTCCAAAAGAAATGTTTAATTGCTTCATTCGCAGAATATTTTAATGAAATGTAAATTCCTAAAAGAAAAAAAATATAAATTCACTTACTGCATTTATTTAACAGATAGCAAAATGATTGTTTTCTTTTGTAGTTTTTGAAAGACCTTAAGCGAAAACCGTCGGTCAGTATAATATGTAGTTCTAACGTTTTTGTTTTTGGATACTTCAGAAAAGCCGACCGACTGTCAAAGTTTTGCGAACAGATACCACGTGATCAGTTTCACTTTAGTTTTAGAAATATTTATTGAAACAGCCTTCGTTCAGAAAATAGAAAGTACATATATTGTTCTATTATTTTATTGTTTAAATAATTTGACTTTGCTTGTTTTATTTTTAAAAAATATAAAGGTTGACAAGACATTTTTCATTTACTAATGAGGTTTTCATTCATTTACTAATTGAAGAGTGTCGGCAAAAAAAAAAATGCCAAAAGATAACCCCCCCCCCCCTTTTTTTCGTCACCAATTTTTCAAGGTATTAATTTTGTATTTATTTTATGTCTAAATCAAAGTAAAACATCAAAAAATACCAAAGAATAGCATGATTTACTCGCAATGAAATCTTTTTTCTTTAAGGATTAAGTGTTCATCAACTTTTTCATGGACTTGACGTAGTTAAGCTGTTTTATACATAAATAAACTTCACTCACAAATGAAAACAGTGTTACCTCGCGGCCCGTAAAGTTTCGCAACAGTGCAAACAGATGACTAATCATGGGTCTCAAAGTTTCGAAACAGACAGGCAGTATGTGACGGAGTAAGAAAATTCATTAAGATAAAGATTACCTTTAAAGTAGTTAATAAAATTCTTGTACATCATATTAAATATGTTATGAAAAGTTCTATGACGTTTTCATCATAAATTTTTTACACCATTAATCTCATTTCAAACAAACAGTTCAACTTAAAAATATAAGAGAATCGTAATAAAAGAATCGTAAATCTAAGGTATTTTTAACGATGCGATTCCGATTCCGATTCACCCCCAAAATACACGATTCTTACGATTAAAGATTACGACTCTGATTAATCGTCCCACCACTAATTCCTATCAAACTAGACGTTATAACACCATGATCTATTACTATTCATAAAATGTTAAAATTAAGTTTGCTAAGTAAGGTAGTTTATGGATCGGAAAAGCAAATTGGTAATAATCATGATATTACCAATGTATTTATAGTAATCAGATTCCATATATTGATCTAAAAATAAAATGTATATGATGTAACAAGTGATTATTTATTGATTGATAAGTGGTTTCAAATGTATGGTTTAATTGTTAGAATGAATGAAAAAATCAATGTTATAGTTATAATAAGATATATCTATCAAACATCTATTAAGATAAACTATATATATATATATATATATATATATATATATATATATATATATATATATATATTCATTAACTAAACGTCTATAAATGCATTTCGGAATCTTAGTTAAATTTAAGGTGAAAAAATTTAATTAAAAGTACATAGGATAGTCTATAATTTTAGGTCTAAACAATATTTATAACTCTTAATTAACTTAAATTAGAATTAGAATTAGTTTTTACTTAAATATACATTAATTTAATTATAACTAAAATAACATATTATCAGATTAGGAAAATTAGAGAATTAGGATATATCACATGTTTAACTAAAATAATACTTACATAAGTAACAAGTTTATTAATACGTTATAATAAGTTTATTAATTATGTTGATGATAATGTTGAAGATGATGATGATGATGATAATGATGAAGATGATAATGATTGAGATGATAATGATGATGATAATGATGATGATAATGATGATGATAATGATGATGAAGAAGATGATGATGAAGATGATAATGATGAAGATAATAATGATGAAGATAATAACGATGATGATAATGATGTTGGTGATGATGAAGATGATAATAATGATGATGATGATGATGATGATGATGATGATGATGATGATGATGATGATGATGATGGTTGGTGATGATAAGGATGCTGGAGATGATAATGTTGAACTGGTTAAAGTATGTGAAATGTAAAAGTTAAAAATATTACTTTCAAAATAAATAATAATGATGGTGGTGATATTGATAATAAATAATATAAATATATAAATAAATAAAAATTAAGATAAATGTAAGCAACCAATTAATATACATTTCAATATTAGCGGATATGAAGTATAAATTAATAACTTATGACTATCGATTAAAATAATTTTTATATTAACATGTAATATTGGACGGATTAGTGAATTAATTTATAATATAAATTGATTTAATTTTTTAATAATAATAATATAAATAAAATGAACTCATTTTTTCCCGTGGGATTTTGACCTTAATAGGATTAAAAACCAAGATATTTCATGCAAATATAATATGCACAAACGGCAGAACAATATCTGAGGTGTGTTATAGGCTTATTATTTCTCAAATTCCTCGATAATCTTAGATTTCTATACTTTTTCTGCTGAGAAGTCACGGCCAAAATCGGTTAAGATCAATGGAAGTGGTAAAATATTTTCTCTCTAATAAATTCCTCCTCCCCCTGCCACCACTTAACACCATTTGGGGATCGTTCACAAGGAACAGTTGAGAAGAGAACACCGGTTTCGCTTCGTAGTTCTTTCATGTGAAGTTATTTAAAATCACTAAACTAAGCTGCAGTGCTCTGTGGCGTAGTGGTTAGCGTGCTGGACAATTCATATTATATTTTCACGTTCGCGCCGACCTACCGTAGTCGTTTTTTTTGTTTTGTTTTTTTCCTAAACAACTGGAATGGACTTTTCTTGGTGGCCGAACTGTTAACGTTGCAGATGGTTTTTTTTTTTGTTTTTTTCACACTTTATTTTCCTACTTTTACTCATGACTCCGGGTTTGATCCTTCCTACTTACCTACCATAACATTTTTTAAAACTCCCCCCCCCCGTCCCGGAAACAAACACTCGGGCAACGCCGGGTACCCCCGCTAGTTTTTTAATAAAATTACTTATTAGTTGGATATGGATGACTATGTGTTGGGAATGTTTATAGTATGAATGTTAAAAAAATAAATATAAGACAAGTTAATATATCGATAGATTTGATCCAGGGGAGGTAACTCTATCTCACTTTAAATTAAATTAATTTTAGCTATTTACAATTACGATAAACAGAGGAGTTTTCAGCAAATGTTAAACTTAACCAAACGTAATTATAGGTTTTGAATTGAATGATTCTAAGAAATATAAGTGGAATAATAATAAGCTTGATTATAATAGTCAACAGAATTGAATTATGTATGGTTTTCAATTCAAATCGATTGATTATTTATGATAACCGTAAATACCAATCGTTTTATTTGTAGTTTAGGTTAGTTTCGTATATACAAACATGTATCATAGTTTATAATTTGTTGATATTATTTTCATAAGTATGTATACACAAATTAGAATTAATAAATTTACTAATTATCAAATAGAACATTTTGGTAGAAGATTCATAAATTAATGTAGATTGTTAGTACGAATAGTTGGGTTTAGTGACTTTGTTTGATAAAATTCAAAATGGCGTAATGGAAACATATTAAAGATATATGCAGCTTCTTTTCCAATTTTCGGATTTTAATCATGTCAAACCACACTTCATTTCCTTTTCGCAGATTGATTGTTGTTATTTCTTCTGATGGGCATAATAGATTCACTGATTGATATAATAATAATAATAATAAAGTGATTGATTTTGTGCTACGAAGCAGATACTGTCAAGAATTGTAAAAGTCAACTGAATTAAAGGAATAAATTATAAGATGGTCAACTTCATGAATTTTGGAATATGACTTTTTGTCATTTATTCTCTATATCGCTTTGTAATTACATTGAGCTTCTTAAATAAGGATTATATATTATAAGAAATTATATTTCTACAGATATATATATATGTATATATATATATATATATATATATATATATAGAGAGAGAGAGGGGGGGAGGGATAGATAGATAGATAGATAGATAGATAGATAGATAGATAGATAGATTGTTGTTTGCCCTTTATTTCTTTTCTAGTCGCCCCCCCCCCATTTTGGGCGTATTTTTTGTAATTATTAATGAATGTTTTTTAAATATTTCAATATTTTTTAATATTTTATTCTAAATTTAGACATACTGATGACATGTGATACTTAGAAACATTCATGTCTATGGATAACTTACTTTTATGTAAGTAAAAATATTTAAAAATATTTAAATATTTAAAATAATTAAATATATATATGTGTGTGTTTGTGTGTATGTATGTGTATGTGTGTGTGTGTGTGTGTCACTGTCTGTTTCTCTCTCCATCTTACCTCATACTTATCTCTCCCTCTCTCTCTCTCTCTCTCTCTCTCACACACACACACACTCTTTAAAATAGGAACTTTTCATAAACTAACCCCTTTGACTGCGACACAGTTCAAGTTTGGGTCCTACTGGTGTCAAATTAAATGAAATGTCACTTCCGGCTCAAGATAAAAGTGACCTTTTTCAATTCAAGTTTCATTCAGACACGAGAAGCACTTGCTCAGCAAATCATCTCGTATTTGACCCCTAACTGATTTGACCTCTACCTCTATTGACCTCTAATTCATTTGACCTCCGAATATCCAGCATAATTATCTAACTGAAACTTTCTCCCCCAATAAAAAAAATATTTCTCCCAAAATATTGTATATGATCTCGAGATAAAGGAATTGTAAATCAAATATAACTTGCTTGGGTCAAAACATTCATTTGGAACTGTGCAAACACCTTAAATTTTTATTATTTTTACTCACAACAAACAAGGCATGTTGTGACTTGGATGTAATGGGTTACTATGTCGGACCATGTCCAGAGAGGCATTATGTAAGGAGTTGCATTTTTTTTTAATTTTAATTTCAGTTTGTTAGTACAACCAGAAACAGTGAGGAAATTCTAAATTGTTGCAGTTCGAGGGAATACATTACTAGAGTAAAAAAACTTTCTGGCATCTACCAGTTGCCTTTAATAAGTTTCCAAAAAATTTTCGTACAGGCTTTTCAAATTGTCGTAGACTCTTGAAAGGTCAGTATATTATTGCTATACATCTTACGGGATGACTGGCCAATTTTTATGATTTCAGGTTCAAATGAACAGCTATAGCAGGATTTGGAATACACCTTACTAAAGTCTGATTGTCACAGCTGGTGAATTTCGAAAATACAATCACTTTAGGAGAACGATATGCAATAAAATTCTGTTTATAACTTAAAAAATGATACAGACACGTATGAAATGCTTCAGACTGCTTTTGTGCTATCTTGTATGAATCGAGTATCAGTTTGTGAGTGGCATAAGAGATTCAAGGAAGGTGGGGAGTTTGTATAGGAATTATGAGAGGTGTGAACGGAGTAAGGAAGTCATAACATCAAAGTTCGTTGGCCAAATAAAAATTCCATAGATAAAGACCGTCGTATTATTATAACAGCAGGAATTGGAATGCGCCCTACTAAAGCCTGATTTCGAAAATGCAATCTGGATGTGGGACACTTTAGAAGAACGATATGAAATAAAATTCTGTTTTAAACTCAGAAAAATGTCACAGAAACGCGTGGAATACTTTCGACTGCTTTTGGACTACCTTGCATGAATTAAGCATCTGTTTTTGAATAGCATAAAAGATTTGAGGAAGGCAAGGAGTCTGTGAGAGAGACGTGTGGAAGGAGTAAGGAATTCAAAACAGCAGAGTTGATTAGCCAAATAAAGAATTTCATTGATAAGGACCATAATATGTCTATAGAGACAATAAGTGCACAGTTTGATGTCAGTGTGGGAACTGTGCACACAATTATTCGCAAGGAACTGAAGATGCGAATGATTTGTACATTTGACTTTTGGTTATTCCCTAAGCTTAAGGAAAACTTTAGAGACTGTCGTTATGAGACAATTGAGGAGATGAAAGAGGCTGTGACGAGGGTTATTGACACGCTCACACAGGAGGACTTCTATGAAGTCTTCTAGAAGTTGTGAAATGCTACAAGTGCATTGCAGCCGGAGAAGATTACTTTAAAGGGGACTAGAGTTTCATGTACTATTAATAAAAGTGCCCATATGACAAACGTCTGGAAACTTATTGAAGGCACCTCGTAAGAACTTATATAATTAATGCGGTTGGATTTTGCAGTTTGTTAGGTTAGTCGGGGGTATTTACGTCGAAGTGACACAAGTGTTACAATTTCATAAAACAGACACAGGGATATGATATTATGGCGATGGGGCAGGGGTTGGAGCTTGGTATCAACCAGTACCAATTAGATTGAAGACATTTTTTGGACCCTGTTTTAGAGGGAGTCTAGCGGTAGATACACCAGCTCAGATATGGCAACAATATTCCATGCCTGAACGAATAGTGGCTTTGTAGAGATATAGAATACTTTCATCTTCTTTTCATCAGACTTGGCAATATCCTCAATGGTGGTTTTGTAGAGATATAGAATACTTCCATCTTCTTTTCAGCAGACTTGGCAATATCCTCAATGGTGGTTTTGTAGAGATATAGAATACTTCCATCTTCTTTTCAGCAGACTTGGCAATATCCTCAGTGGTGGTTTTGTAGAAATATAGAATACTTCCATCTTCTTTTCGGCAGACTTGGCAATATCCTCAATGGTGGTTTTGTAGAGATACAGGATACTGCCAAATGTGAGTAGTTTCCGAGCATGGTTTAAGAAGGTCATTTCTTTGCAGCAGACTTGGCAATATCTTCAGTGTATTTGTTTTAATTCATGTTGACTGTGAAGTCAAGATAACCTTTAAATCCGCCAGGGTTGATGACATTAGGTTTTTTTGCAACTTGCAGTGGAGTGTTGATGTCCTCCTACATACAGCGCCTGGTATTTCCAAATTAGTCACACACTGTACTGGCCACGCTCAGCGTTGCTTAACTTCGGTGATCTAACGAGAACCAGCGTTTTCAACGAGATTATATTTCAGCATTTAACAAAAATAAAAATTAAATTTTAAATTCATGAAATTATTTTTCAAAAGTTGGAAATTTCAGAAAGTCTCATACGTTCTGCTGCACAAGATGTTTCATCAAATTTTTGCAATGAGATGCGATCGTAGATCAATCAATATTATAAAGGAGGTCCTGTCTGTCGGTGATAAAGTTTATTTCCACGGAAAATCTATCACCAATGTCGTTGTGACATGTCCAGAGTTTGTTAATAGACCGCATATCAACTGATTATTTCTTTTATGATTATTATTAGATAAAGATTACAAAAAAAGTTCGTGCAGTTTTTAATTTTTAAATTCAGATGAACATATCTCGGTTCAAACAAAAATTTATGGATCGAAATAATCACCATCAGACTGTTGGCAACGCAAAATAAAAATATTTACATAAAATAAAATACGCATCAAGTGCGCTTGAAAGCCAAATTACAACGTAATATTTGGAAAATAAGCAAATATTTTACTTGTTTAAAATTTATAAAATAGATATATTTCAGAGTTAAACTCCATCCTCAGTACGTTGTTTTCTTTTTTCTTCTTCTTCTCTTCTTTCTCTCCATGTTGCAAAGTTTCTAATAATACTTTGTGATTGGGCTTTTTTACTTTTCTCTCTCCAACTTTAAAACACGGAGAAAGAAGAAAAAGAAAAAAAGAAAGAAAAAACATACTGAAGATGGAGTATACCTCTGAAATATATTTTTGTTATAAATTTCAAACAATTAAAATATTTGTTTATTTTCCTAATATTACGTTGTGATTTGGCTTTCAAACGCACTTGATGTGTATTTTATTTAATTCAAATTAAATCAATGGAATTCACACCCTTGAAGCATATTTTTTGCTAGTAATGCAAAAATCTGGTGACGCTGAAGTCGCTGAAGGCGTTTTTGATATCGCTTAGGTTTTTGAAGCATTTCTCACTCAGAAAGTTGTCGAAATTCTTGAAAACGTGGTAGTTGGTAGACGAAAGGTATGAAGAGTACGGCGATTGAGGCGGAGTTTCATAGCACAATTCGTTCTGCTGGGTGGTTTTAGCAACTTGCAATCGGGCATTGTTGCGTAGAGAATTGGTCCTTTTCTGTTAAGTATAAGTATACTGGATGTTGTTGTTGAAGTTTCTGATGCATTTTATCCATTTTTGACAGTACTTCTCTGCCATCATGGTTTCGTCTGTATTTAATAAACTGAGACCTGTCGCAGACCACCAAACAGTCAGTATGATTTTCTTTTTGTGCAACTTTGGCTCCAGGAAGTGTCATGGAGCTTCGTCAGCGTCTAATCACTGAGCTAAGTATCGCCAGTTGTCGTAAAGAACCCACTTTTCATCGCCGACCACTATGCTCAATAGCTTTAAGACTCTTATTGCCGCCGCGAAATTTCTTAAATCACCATTGAGCTGTGCATTCAGTAGTGTTTCCTGGGCCAAACGCATCATTGATATTGTGAGCTGTTTCAGCAGCTTTTGGCCTAGCTTGAATTGAAATTGTGCGACCTGTGGGGGGGGTGATGAAATGGCAACACTTTCATTTGCTGCCTCTTCACATCCTGCTGCAAATTCAGGATTTCACCATTGCTTGCTGCAGTTGAGGCTCAGTTATTGACTGACGCTGAAAATTATATAGAAATGGAACAGATGAAGAAAAACATTATGGCTCACAAGTATGGATCCTCAGTAATAAACTTGGAAATAAGTTAGATGGAACTTACACTAGAATACTCCGGACAATGTAAAACTTAAACTAGAAAACGCACCCAACCATTATCCGTCTGTATGGTCTTCAGTAATAAGAGAAAAAAGAACACGATATGGCGGACGTTGTTACAGAAGAAATAATGAGGTCGGCAGGTATGTGGAACTGTGGTATCCTAAACATAGAACCACTAACCTAGGAAAACCTGTCAAGGCGTACACAAAATTGTTGACAAAGGACATTGGTTTAAGACATGAAGGTCTTCCTTAGGCCATGGAAGACCTATGGAGAGAAAGACTCAATTTGGTTCGAGCAACTTGATGATGATGATGATGATGATGATGATGGTGGTGGTGGTGGTGGTGGTGGTGGTGGTGGTGGTGGTGGTGGTGGTGGTGGTGGCGATGATGATGATGATGATGATGATGATGATGATGATGATGATGATGGTGGTGGTGGTGGTGGTGGTGGTGGTGCAATTCCAATATTTTTCCCGATTCTGATACCATTAATGATTCTGTTTAACATCTTTGAATATTTAATTATACGGATTGATGGTGGGGGGTATTTTTTGTTTGGATGACCCTAAAATATATTTTCACAAACGTCAAAAAATTACATTTGTAGGGTTCGTCTATGGAGTTTAAGTTTACCAATGTTTTATTTAATAAATAATATACATTTCACATTATTACAATTTTTTTTTTAAATCGGATTTTTTTTTTTTTTTTCGTGGAATCGGATTTTTACGTGACTCATAAAAACTTAATTCTATTTAATTTAAATGTTAATTGCCGATGGTCGAGAGAAAATCTGCTAGCCTATAAAGCCACGGTTGACTTTTTTGACTGTGTCTACACTGATTCATCATATTTTCATCGTCTTTCAATTAAATTTTCCGCACTGACTCATCAGGAAAATAAGAACTTTTAACTTTTGAAAGAAAGGAAAATCAAAGCATAATTACAATGAAATGTAACAGAACGTGTTTGAGATCGTGTGAAAATATCAGCAGCAGCAAAAGAATAGCTGGCTAGCGAAGGTATTAGCAGCAGCAGATGTTTGACATGTATGCAAATTAGTAAGTGTGCGCGGGCTTGCGTTACAAGAAAAAGAAAAAATGGACAGCAAATGGTTGAAGAGAAGCAAAGTGCGCCATGTAATGTCAGAGGTGAAAAATAGCTATGGTCGAGAGAAGAAAAGTAAAACCGGGGAAGATGGACGTGTGGAATGTGGTGGTGGCAAGAGACTTTCAAGCTGATGTCGAGACAGCAGGGTTTTGTTAATTTCATGCCAGATGAAATGAACAGTAAAAAAAAAAAAAAAAAAAAAAAAACTTGTGTTAAAAAAATGGCGACTCGGATATATGAATTTTTGTTTATTTGTTCCTTTGCGATTATACCAAACGGCGTGAGGGTCTGAGAGAGTTTTTTTTTTTTTTTTACATGGAGATCACCACTTATCAAGGCCCGGAAGCCACTCGGGGATAAGGGTTACTGCGTATACAGTAATCAATGGGATAGTATCGTAATAATCGTTAGTATTGGAGATTTGATAAAGTATCTTACTTAAGGGGGTGGGTATTTGTTTATGTTGGACTTGAAGACATCCAAGTTGTAGTCAGGTGGGAAACAGGAAAGCGGTAAAGAATTCCACGGGCGTGCAGTTCTCAGAAAGAAGCTTTGTTCATGGAATCTACATTTTGATTTAGGCACAGATATAGAGTGGGGAAAATTATTGACAGTGCTTTCAGATAGACGGGTGTTTATCGTGAAAGATTGGCGAGAGGGGACCAGAGATTGGAGCTCGGACGAACACTTGCCATGGAAATAACGATGAAACAAGGTTTGAACTGTAAAGAACACGATTCGAGCGTAACGGCCACACGTTACAATGAAGCCGAAAAAAATCCGGATAATGATTTAACCATTCACACCTTATTTTACGTGTTAATATCATGACAGAAGATGGAAATATTTTTCTATGTTCATTTTAAGTTCAAAGTTCTTATGTTTCTGATGAGTCAGTGCAGAAAATATTCAAAATTATCATAATAATGTGATTGTTTCTACACAACAAAACAAGTGTTGTACAAAAGATGTGAACGTTTTAACATAGAAAAAAATAAATGGTAAGATGGATAATATCTTGGAAGTTGGAATATAGCTGTTTTGTCATCTACTTGCACATGTTCTGTAGTCAAATTTAACATGCATTAAGCTTCATAAATATATGCTAACATATTATGGCCGAAGGATATTTTCCTATAACCACACACACACACACACACACACACACACACACACACACACACACACACACATATATATATATATATGAGCAAACAGTTAATAAAATATGTTAAAAAACACTTTGAAATGAGTTAAAAACATATTTAATCTGAAAAGGAAACACTAGATAAATGGATAGTACTTAATCTGCGGAGTTTCGAAGAAATACTTTCCTTCTCATCAGAGGGTAGGATTTAGCAAAATGCGGGATCGGATTTTGCATGCAAAAGTATTTGATGAAACAACAAGTAAATCAAAGATCTTACTTGAAAACAAAAAAAGTGAAGCAGAGGGAATATGGTGAAGAAAAGGGTGATTACACATGAATGGATAGTCTGGTGGAAGATAAAAAATCCAGTGACGGTAAAATCCAAATGTAAAACTTCAAGAAAGTTAAAAGAATTTCCATTTGTACAAGTAAAATCCAAGGAAATCCCGTAATTGGAAGAAGATGGTCCATAATAATCAAATAATCCATGGAATAATTCACAAAAATGTGTACAAGGAAAAAAGAAAAGATTCCAATAATATTAATAAGAGAAAAATAAGATATGCTTTTCACTCTACTTCCGAGACATAAAAATAAATAAGAAAGATCAGAGAAGAGAAAGAGGAGAAAAAAAGGAGAGATTCAAGCAAATATTAAATGAAACGGAGACACTTTGCTTTATGATTCTTTTTTTTTTAATTTTTCGATTTTTCGTATAATCTTTCATTTATCAAAATCAAAAAATATTAATAAAAGTTCCATATTTGTTGCTGTCACGAACGCTTTCGATTCGTCCACGAATCATCTTCAGGCGTTGAAGTAAATATGCGAAGGAACGAAAATGAGAATTAAAAGTGAAAAGTAAAATATACAGTAAGGTGATGGTCAGTTTATATATATATATATATATATATATATATATATATATATATATATATATATATATATATATATATATATATATATATATAAATAGCCAATGCATACGTAGAGCTACGTAGTAAGCTATAAAAATATATATGGAATATATTGTTATATATATTTTTTTATAACTTACTATGTATTTATTTATATATATATATATATATATATATATATATATATATACATATCATTGTGTGTATGAATATATATATATATATATATCATTGAATATATATATATTTGGATATATATATATATCTCATTGGATATATACATATATATCATTGGATATATATATGTATATAAATATATATTATAAAATGATATGTGTATATATATATATATGTATATATATATATATATATATATATATATATATATATATATATATATATATATATACACACACACAAGAAGAATGCGGAAGAATGCTGTGTTATTAATAAAGAGATTAATGAAATATATTTTTGCCTCAGGAAAACATTCCAATTATTCGTAACATCCTAAAAATAACGAAAGAATTCGGATATGATTAAAATATATATATATATATATATATATATATATATATATATCACGATATATATATATATGTATATATATATATATATATATATATATATATATATATATATATATATATATATATATATATATATATATATATATATATATATATATATATATATCACGGTTTATTAACGACGTTTTTCTCATTTGGTTTTCATTGACGCCCGACCCCTGGCATTTTACGAGGGGGGGGGGGTAAGTGTTCCCAGATCGCGTGGCTTTATCGATGGTTTTTAAATATATATACATACGAGTATATTTCGAGCGGTTCTTTGTCCCACCGGCGAATAAAGAGAGAGAAAAAAAGAAGAAACGACTTATTACACTCAAACGTCTTTATCGCCGATTTATTAACGGTTTATTGCGTTTCTTTAAAGGCATATTGTCACTTGTGTTTAAGTGGCTACTATTTGGGATCGTGTCTAACGAGGGACTATGGGGATTTGAGCAGTGAGACTTTTTTTTTGGTTCGCTCTTTTTACTTATATTCACTTCCAAACAATGCGTCAGTGAGAAACAAGGACTACTGTGAATTGGGAGCATTCTAAGTAGGAAGTTGAGTAGCGAAATGTTCCTAACATTACATTTAGAATTCTGCAGGAAATATAGTGGGAATTCCAAAAATCTAGCAATCCGAGGGAAGAAACTATTAAAGTACACTAATTTCCGGCATCTAGGGATCTCAATAGTGAAGGGGTGGAATTTTGCTGCTGGACGTGTTAGTCGAGGAGGACACAAGTGCTACTAGTTCATCAGGACATATTCCATTAAAATACTTGTAAAACAGGCACAGAGATTCAATTTTGCGGCGATCGTACAGAGTTTGGAGCTTGGCCGATAGTGAGGAACCTATTAGATTGGAGACTCTTTTTTTTATCCTGTCTAAAAGGGAGTGGTAAGTGGCAGATGCACCAACTCAGATGTGGCGACAAGAATTCATGCATGAGTGAATGGTGGCCTTGTAGAGGTACAGGATACTTTCAGGTGTGAATAGTCTTCTAGCACGATAGAGGGAACGCACCTTCTTGGCAGCAGCCTTGGCAATGTCTCTGTAAAAAGTTTTTGACTTCTAATGGGAGGTATGAGACGAATGGATTCGCCAATCATTTTTATAACCAACGGCTGTGCTAAACAACCAATCAAAACGTCGCAAAATTATAATAAAAATCGTCGAATTTTTTATTCAATCAGTTCGCCATTTGCTACGTCACGGACCACATTTAATTCTTCGCCGCCATCTTGGTTACTGATCTGAACTACGCCGCCATCTTGGTTACTGATCTGAACTACGCCGCCATCTTGGTTATTGATCTGAACTATGCCACCAACTTTGTTCAACATAATATCTCAGAACTTAACAGGTTAACTACGCGACGGACCGCATTTGATTCTTGGTCGCCATCTTAGTTACTGATCTGAACTATGCCGCCATCTTTGTTCAACACAATGTCTTAAAACTTAACAGTCTCCAATGTATTTGATCCAACTTACATTGCCTGCGAATCTAAAGCTGAGGAGTTTGAACGATGAGCTCTCAGGCAGGGTGCTATCTATCACGGCAATTATTGGCTGAGAATAGTTTTTCTAATTTTTAAAGGAAAGCAGCTATGAGCTTCTATTCATCTAAATCAATAACCAAACACAAATTACAAGTTTGGTTTGACTTTTACAGCGCACGGCATAATCACACTGACATACTGGTTCCCGCTAGTTCACCGAAGTTAAGTCAGTACTAAATGGGTGACCATTTGGGACTTCCAGGTGCTATATATGCTTTCCGCTTATCTCGGCATTGTTTCCAGTCGTCCTGGTCTTCTCCTTGCTACTGGAGCCAAACAGTGTCGATTCAGACTGCGCGACCCTTGCCTCACTGTGCAACTGCTTCTACAGGAGGTATCCTTTGTCTTTCAAGACTGAACGGAGGCATCGATTACAGCACGTCATACGATTTATGTTCTTCTAGTGGATTATTTGGATTATTGGGTGTTCATACCATTATATGTCTTCGCCAATCAGTCTGGTAGTTAGTTGTTGCTGTCGGGTTGATGGAATGGTTTTGTTTAGTCCAAGTATGTCCACCTTCCCAGACTTTATCCTTTAATAAGAGGTTATTTTATTGATAATCGACTGAGGTGCCCCTATCAGGAAATGACAACGGGCTGCTCAGACAATTTTGTAGGCCATAACAGGTCCCAACCAGTATCATTACTTATTCTACTTAGAAAAGTCATAAAATTATTCCTTACAGAAGTAAAGCGACTAATTATTTTACCATCTAATTTGCATACGTGTTTGTATGATGTAAATTAGATGGTAACGCTAAAAAAAAGAGTCACTCTTTCTCTTAAACAAGAAGCATTGTATTAGAAAGTGATTAAATACACATGGAGTTAAAGACGGGAAAATGACAGCAGAAAGCATCCTACATTTCTACAAAGTCACAATTCGCCAATGCATCGAATATTGTTGTCAGATCTGAACTAGTATCTAAACTGAAAAATATGTAAATTAATACAAAATTAAGCCGACTTCATAAATCGATAAAAGTTCATTATTGGATTTTAATTATAAGGTGAAGCTCAAAGATTCAAATTCGATAGATAAAGCAAAAAAATAAAATAATAATAATAATAATAAAAATAATAATAATAATAATAATAATAATAAAAATAATAATAATAATAATAATAATAATAAAAATAATAATAATAATAATAATAATAATAATAAAAATAATAATAATAATAATAATAAAAATAGATAAGCAAATAAATAGAAAATAAAAGCATTAACCCCCCTTCCCAACATACACACAAGCTCCACCATATGTACCTAGAATTAAAATCTGCTAGCTTTCCTTCTTTTTCGATATAACCTAAAGAAGGATAGGTCGCAGTTTTCCAGACCCTAAGCTAAGGTTAAAAAATGTTTCTATTTATAACTTTTTTAAATTTATTTTGTGATATTACCGTTAACATGTTTGTATTGCAAATATTTTTTTCCTTTTCTTTTCTTATTGCAGCTTTGACTTACAGCTCGGAACTTAACTTTACCATCTTGTCTTTTTTGTTCTGAAATCTTTATTGTCAAAAAAAGTGTAAATTAATACAAAATTAAGCCGACTTCACAAATTGATAAAAGTTCATTCTTGGATTTTGCTTATAAGGTGAAGCTCGAAGATTCAAACTTGAGATAGATAATGCCAAAAACATCCCCACATTAATATGGGAGGGGAGATTATCTGCAAACAGTGCCCTAAATTGATAATTGAGCACCGGACTTATACTGAGTAGATATTAATAAGTCCCCTGTATCTATTCCATTTTTTTTGATGGAGAGTAGATAATACAGTGGATGTGTTATCGGTAGCTCCAGTAACTCTCGCTTCTCCTTTTTTGTTCCTCAGTCCTCATTCAAATGAGTGATTTTTCTGGCAAAGGGTGAAGAAAAAACTGCTTTCCAGGTCGGTAGTACTTCGTGAACAGTAGTCTGAGATGTCGGAAATTTTTCTGTCTCTATGTCTATCCTTGTGGCCATGTCACTAGTAAGGGTGCTGGAGGTAAATGTTTCATCAGGGATGACGTTATCCGCCTGATAGTCAGAGACCCGAACCTTGGATTAACCACTAAGGAGGCTGTCCTATCTGCTGCTGTATTGCCATTTGGTGAATGGATTCTGGACCATGCAGTAGTCTCTGGTGGGGCCTCTCGATGTCATACTAGTGGGTGATTGTTACGGCTTTACCTTATCATGTACTACAAAAAAAATTCCTCTCTTTTTCTCTCTTACTTTCCCTCTCTATCCTGCTCTAACCAAGTATGCTGACCTGTTCCACAAATCCCAAAACCTCAACATGAAACATCTCCAGAACAAAAAATTGAATAAACCTAGAACCCCATCTTCCAACGTAGACCCCTACTACCATGTCTGCTACTCCAACATCAGGGGTCTACGTTCCAACCTTCCAGAGGTTGAAACACAATTACAGGAGACTAAACCGGATATATTCTTTCTAAGCGAAACTGGAATAGGGCCGACCACTTCCCTAGATGAGTTCCAACTTAACATCTAAATCTGACCCCCAAGATCGCCATGGCATGGAATGTGTGCCTACATTTAAGATGGCTTTCCGTGTGGCAGGGATATCTCCAGAGAAGACCCTATTTTACCTTATATGTGCTTCCGGGTTGCACTTGCTTACACCACTGCATTTATATTTGCCCTCTATTGCTCCCACCATAATGGCGTTACTATCTTTAAGAGTATATCTGAGAAAATAGACCACATCCCGTCTGCACATCCCTTGGCTAACATTCACATCTGTGGTGACTTCAATGTCCATAACGTGGAATGGCTGACGCACTCAAATAAGACAGATGATGAGGGGAGGTTCTGTCATGATTTCGCGATTGCCTATGACCTCACTCAGATTGTTCGCGAGCCCACCCGTGTGCCAGATACTATGGGTCAGTATGCAAGCCTTCTAGACCTTTTTCTCTCAACTTCCCCTGAGCTATGTTCATGTTCCGTTCTATATCCTCTAGGGTCCTCGGACCACTCTGTTGTATCAGTTAAGATGAAAATGAAATGTAATGTCCCCAGACGTACCCCTCCATCGTACTGTGTACCGATACTCCATGGCTGACTGGGATAGCTTCCATACATTCATATCTGATCTACCTCTGCATTCCATGTTTAAAAAGGATGTGTCCTCTATAGTATCAGACCTGACCGAATGGTTAATTGTAGGCATAGACCGATTTATACCATATAAAAAATTCCAACAAAAACCTAACAGCCAGCCATGGTTCTCCCTAGAATGCGCTGCTGCCATCGCGCACAAAAATCACTTTTTCCATAGCTACCAACGTAATAGAGGCACCGAGACTAAAACTGTTTTCAGGGACGCTAGCAACCACTGTAAAAGAGTAATAAAAAATGCAAGAGAGCTATATGCCCAGTCTGTTAAATCCAAGGTAGCTGGTTAGCAGCTTGGTTCCCACCAATTTGGCAAATAGGATCCTGAACAGAAGTGTGCGTTCTATCCCAACCATTATCAATGGACCAGAGGTCATCTCGTCAGCATCAGACAAGGCCAAACTATTTGCAAAGAACTTTGCAGCAAATTCTACCCCATGTGACGAAAGCCATCAACTCCCCGTATTTCCTCCTATAACACACAACACGCTAGGTAACATACAAATATCTGTGCGTGAGGTCGCCAAGCTAATCAAGAACCTTGATTCCAGTAAAGCATCTGGCCCTGATGGCATCCCAATTATAGTGTTAAAAAAGCTTCAACCAGAACTTGCTCCCATACTTACAAGACTGTTTAAGCATTGCCTTAAGAAGTGCTTTCCAACACTCTGGAAAACCTCATCAGTTTGCCCTGTATTTAAGAATTCAGGTGATAAGTCATCTCCCTCTCAGTACAGACCAATAAGTCTCCTGTGTGTCATGAGTAAGTTGCTGGAATCCATATTAAATAGAAAAATAGTAAACCACCTCAGCAGAAATAACCTTCTTAGTGACACACAATATGGATTCCGTTCTGCAAGATCTACAGCAGATGTGCTAACGGTTATCATAGGATTAGTGAATCTCTTGACAAAGGCTTCCTTTCTAGGGCAATTGCTCTTGACATATCAAAGGCCTTCGACAAGGTATGGCATAAAGACCTACTTCACAAGATTTCCAGCTACAGTATAACCGGAAATGTTTTGTCAATCATTAAATCATTTCTCTTTGATAGGCTCATGGGCAGAAATCAGAAGCCCATAGTATTAATGCTGGAGTCCCTCAGGGATCCATCCTGGGCCCAACTCTCTTCCTGATCTACATCAATGATCTCCCAAAACACATACTTAAATCATTCGTTGACATCTATGCTGATGACACGACCATCTACGGCAACACATCAAAGGCTGTAAATGACAAAGTTCTCTCTGATTCTCTCTCCTCTGATCTCGAGCGTGTGGTACAATGGGGGAAGAGGTGGCTGGTTATCTTTAATGCATCTAAAACCAAACTCCTATCTTTACATCATCAACGCTCTGATCCCCATCTAGCATCGGCATCGATTGAAATGGGTGGCTCTCGGCTAGGGGAGGCCCCATGTTTTGACAAGCTTCTGGGCTTGACCTTTACTCCTGATCTGAAATGGAACACATACATCGTTGCCAAGATGGCTGGAAAGATGGTGGGATCCTTCTACCGCTCCAGAAGATATCTCACTTCTGATGCAATCTCTATCTATATAAATGCCAAGTACGTCCAAGGATGGAGTACTGCTGCCACATCTGGGCAGGAGCTGCTAAAAACAGCCTATCCTGCCTTGACAGAGTACAAAATAGACTTCGTGGCTTAGTGGGGGATGCCCTTTTCTCTACCCTGCAACCTCTCTCCCACAGAAGAGACGTTGCGAGCCTATCTTTGTTTTATCATTATTTCCATGGTAGGTGCTCATCTAAGCTCCAATCTCTGCCCCCCCCCCCGCCAATCTTTCACGATAAACACCCGTCTAGCTGTCAATAATTTCCCCACTCTTTATCTGTGCCTAAATCAAAACGTATATTCCATGATCAAAGCTACTTTCTTAGAACTGCACGCCTGTGGAACTCTCTACCGCTTGCCTGTTTCCCTCCTGACTTCAACATGGATGTCTTCAAGTCCAACATAAACAAATTCCTGATTAACCGCCCCCCCTAAGTAATGACACTTTATCAAATCTCCAATACTAATGAATACTGCAACACTATCCCATTGATTACTGTACACAAAATAATCCTTAGCCCCGAGTGGCTTCTGGGTCTTGATAAGTGGTGACCTCCATGTAAAAAAAAAAAATGATGCATGGGTGGAATTATTCGAGGATGGCCACTATTGCCAAACGAATTATTTTGCGCTAAATAGTATTTTTTGTTTAAAAAATTAACCGTTGTAAATGGAGAACAAAATATCGAAGCCGGTCATATTGTTTGATTGAAAAATAAAAATGTCGGCCTCTCTTTTTATTTTTCAATTTACATGATGGCGATAAGGTAACCAAAATGACCGGCTTCGATATTTTGTTCTACGTTTACCATGGTAGTTAGGAGATGGATTCGTCGATTTCAGAGTGGCGACAGAAATGTGAATGACAAAGTGTACTCCAGACTTTTATGACCGAGGCATAAAAAAAAAACGCGTGTCAAAATTGCATTGAGAATGCTGGTGACAATGTAGCAAAAATAGATTCTGACGCACAAAATGTCGCTCGTTTTAATGGGACCACTCCCGTCTTCGTATCTCTTAACGTTCTAGTTTTTTTAGTTAAAAAAAAAACAGCCCTCACTTTTGGAACGATCCTCATATATATATATATATATATATATATATAAACTTTGTCTGTGTATCTGTTTTCTCTATAAGTTCGTTTCCTATGAACTCGAAAACGAGTGGACCGATTTTTTATGAAATTTCACCGGAAGGTACTTAATGTGCCTGGCAGTGTTCTTAGATGGGTTTTGTATCAGAATGTCACCGAAAAGTATCGATAAGCGAAATAATTCGATGAAAGAAAAAAAAAGGGCGATTTGGATCGAAGTTAACACCTTACACAGCCTAACATCACATGTGCATTTGAGAAGTCCTATTACCACACAAGCCGAAAGGCTCAACATATAAAATCAACAGTAAGTTTTTGATGACAGGGTGCGTTCGAAATTAATGTTTCTGTTTAGAGTACTTGACTTTTTTCCTGTTAAACTTTAATTCAAGCCATTACATAAAAAATAATAATTTTATAAAATAAACAGTAGGTTCTCTACAGTGCAATATAGACTAAACTGTATTGTAAAATAAGTCATAGCGAGAGGCATGTGAACTTCCTCCCGATGCACTACGATGGCAATCAATCGATTTGATTGAAAAATGGACGACTTAACTGATTTCGATTAAATTAAAAGTTTGGGAATGTGAAACATTTTTTGATCATCATTCAATCCCGGGCAACGTCGGGTCACCATGCTAATATATATATATATATATATATATATATATATATATATATATATATACTTTTTATTTGTTTCACATAAGTATTAATATGCCGCTACACATTAATGAGCATGTTTCCATCTGCTAGTCACTAGAAATCAGGCGATATTGCTTTTTCAAAAGTTTAGTCCGTAAGTTTGTATAAGCAATATCGCCTGAAGAAGTCTCTAGTTACTTGCATCTGACTGACCGAAACATACTCATGAATGTGTAACAACATATTAATGCTTATGTAAAACACATAAAGAGTATATCTTGCCCTACTTCGATATTGAGCACTTGTATTAATCTCGTTTAAACAACATTGGTTGTTTTACCTCTGGAAAATATTAACCTGGAATTATATATATATGTGTGTGTGTGTGTGGGTGGGTCTGTGTGTGTATATATGCGTGTGTGTATATATATGTGTGTGTGTGTGTATATATGTGTGTGTGCGTGTGTGTCTATATATATATGCGTGTCTATATATATGTGTGTGTCTATATATATGTGTGTGTGTGTGTCTATATATATATATATATATGTGTGTGTGTGTCTATATATATGTGTCTATATATATATATATATATATATATATATATATATGTCGATATATATATATGAATGTCTGTGTGTGTCTATATATATGTGTCTATATATATATATATATATATATATATATGTGTCGATATATATATATATGAATGTCTGTGTATATATATATATATATATATATATATATATATATATATATATATATATATCCTAATCCGTAGTCAGTAACGATATCCATTACATCAATTCCGCACACGCTAGGTAAGATATCTCCCCCACAGGGAGTTCGATCATCACCAGGTTTACAATTTCGTTTAACTTAATATGTGCGTTTCGTAAAGTTTACAACTAAGATGAAATCCTTTTTTTTTTTTTTTTGTTATCTTTTTTTTTTTTGTCGCAAATTGGTAAGTATTTCGATTGCCAATCCAATATACTATGCATTCTTTTCGACCCGACCTTTCCCCATCCCTCGGGCATCGCCGTATCGCGGTACCTCTGAAACGCCCAGTCCCATCATCGAAAGGGATTTTTAGTTCTTATTTGCTAGCATCTGGAATCTATTGTCAAAAACGCATAGGGTTTCGTTCTGGTTATTTGATGCGAGTTTCATCATGGTCTCCGACCCCGACGCCGCCAGCGATGGGTGGTCCGTTACGTCCAATCTCAGAGAATCCCTTTTTTATTTTTCGTTTTTTCGGTGTTTTTTTTTTTTTTTTTTTCTTTACTGCATTAGTACCCCGAAAATATTTTCCTCCGCCCCTTTTCTATTTTAAAGTATTTTTAATTACACCAACATTTTGAATCGAAATTATTATTTTATCATTTATCAAGAGTAATTAGCGACTTTCCGAAAACCTTAAAGTTCCATATACGTAGAATTCTAACACAAAAATCATTAGTTTTTGACAGTTTTCTGCCGAAAGTTATTTTTGGTTAATCACTTTTTTATTTTTGTTTTATTTCATTAATATCGTTTATATCATTTTAAATCCTTGTTCAACCCCTGATGAGACAAGTAACATCATCGAAATGTTGATTGTAGAGTTTTCGAATGTTGATATAATTTCATTTATAATAGTTCTACTATTGTTAAGCACTTTGATAAACTATTACAATCGAAATGACTTATTTTATCATTAAGAGCAATTATTGACTTTCATATACGCATATTAAGAAGAAAAAAAAATTATTAGTTTTAACTGGTGTTAGTTTGCCGAAGGTCACTTTGCTTTTATATTATACATGAGCCATGACGAGATAAAGCGTTGATTAATTAGAGTTTTATTTATTGTGGTTATATAATTTCACATATAATAGCTCTCATGTATTGAATTGAAGCAATATATTTATTAATCCAATCTTCAGAGGCTCTTTCAAATGATTTCATCATTGAAAGTTGGCGGCATATTTGCCTTCGTTGCATATTTATGTTGGTGTTGCATATTTGTGTTTGTGTTGCATATTCGTGTTAGTGTTGCATATTTGTGTTGGTGTTGCATATTTGTGTTGGTGTTGCATATTTTTGTTGGTGTTGCATATTTGTGTTGGTGTTGCATATTTTTGTTAGTGTTGCATATTTTTGTTAGGGTTGCATATTTGTGTTAGCGTTGCATATTCGTGTTAGTGTTGCATATTTGTGTTTGTGTTGCATATTTATGTTAGTGTTGCATATTTGTGTTAGTGTTGCATATTTGTGTTAGTGTTGCATATTTTTGTTAGTGTTGCATATTTTTGTTAGTGTTTCATATTTTTGTTAGTGTTGCATATTTTTGTTAGTGTTGCATATTTTTGTTTGTGTTGCATATTTATGTTAGTGTTGCATATTTTTGTTAGTGTTGCATATTTGTGTTAGTGTTTCATATTTTTGTTAGTGTTGCATATTTTTGTTAGTGTTTCATATTTTTGTTTGTGTTGCATATTTATGTTAGTGTTGCATATTTTTGTTAGTGTTGCATATTTGTGTTAGTGTTGCATATTTTTGTTAGTGTTTCATATTTTGTTAGTGTTGCATATTTTTGTTAGTGTTTCATATTTTGTTAGTGTTTCATATTTGTGTTAGTGTTGCATATTCGTGTTAGTGTTGCATATTTGTGTTGGTGTTGCATATTTGTGTTGGTGTTGCATATTTTTGTTAGTGTTGCATATTTTTGTTAGTGTTGCATATTTTTGTTAGGGTTGCATATTTGTGTTAGCGTTGCATATTCGTGTTAGTGTTGCATATTCGTGTTAGTGTTGCATATTTGTGTTTGTGTTGCATATTTATGTTAGTGTTGCATATTTATGTTAGTGTTGCATATTTTTGTTAGTGTTGCATATTTGTGTTAGTGTTGCATATTTTTGTTAGTGTTGCATATTTTTGTTAGTGTTGCATATTTTTGTTAGTGTTGCATATTTTTGTTTGTGTTGCATATTTATGTTAGTGTTGCATATTTTTGTTAGTGTTGCATATTTGTGTTTGTGTTTCATATTTTTGTTAGTGTTGCATATTTTTGTTAGTGTTTCATATTTTTGTTTGTGTTGCATATTTATGTTAGTGTTGCATATTTTTGTTAGTGTTGCATATTTGTGTTAGTGTTGCATATTTGTGTTAGTGTTGCATATTTTTGTTAGTGTTGCATATTTTTGTTAGTGTTTCATATTTTGTTAGTATTGCATATTTTTGTTAGTGTTGCATATTTTTGTTAGTGTTTCATATTTTGTTAGTGTTTCATATTTGTGTTAGTGTTGCATATTTGTATTAGTGTTGCATATTGTATTAGCGTTGCATATTGTGTTGGTGCTGCATATTTTTGTTGTTGTTGCATATTTGTGTTGGTGTTGCATATTTGTATTAGTGTTGCGTATTTGTGTTAGTGTTGCATATTTGTATTAGTGTTGCGTATTTGTGTTGGTGTTCATATTGTGTTAGTGTTTCATATTTGTGTTGGTGTTGCATATTGTATTAGCGTTGCATATTGTGTTGGTGCTGCATATTTTTGTTAGTGTTGCATATTTTTGTTAGTGTTGCATATTTTGTTAGTATTGCATATTTTTGTTAGTGTTGCATATTTTTGTTAGTGTTTCATATTTTGTTAGTGTTTCATATTTGTGTTAGTGTTGCATATTTGTGTTAGTGTTGCATATTTGTATTAGTGTTGCATATTGTATTAGCGTTGCATATTGTGTTGGTGCTGCATATTTTTGTTGTTGTTGCATATTTGTGTTGGTGTTGCATATTTGTGTTAGTGTTGCATATTTGTATTAGTGTTGCGTATTTGTGTTGGTGTTCATATTGTGTTAGTGTTTCATATTTGTGTTGGTGTTGCATATTGTATTAGCGTTGCATATTGTGTTGGTGCTGCATATTTTTGTTAGTGTTGCATATTTTTGTTAGTGTTTCATATTTTGTTAGTGTTTCATATTTGTGTTAGTGTTGCATATTTGTGTTAGTGTTGCATATTTGTATTAGTGTTGCATATTGTATTAGCGTTGCATATTGTGTTGGTGCTGAATATTTTTGTTGATGTTGCATATTTGTGTTGGTGTTGCATATTTGTGTTAGTGTTGTGTATTTGTGTTGGTGTTGCATATTTTTGTTAGTGTTGCATATTTTTGTTAGTGTTGCATATTTTTGTTAGGGTTGCATATTTGTGTTAGCGTTGCATATTCGTGTTAGTGTTGCATATTTGTGTTTGTGTTGCATATTTATGTTAGTGTTGCATATTTTTGTTAGTGTTGCATATTTTTGTTAGTGTTGCATATTTTTGTTAGTGTTGCATATTTTTGTTAGTGTTTCATATTTTTGTTAGTGTTGCATATTTTTGTTAGTGTTGCATATTTTTGTTTGTGTTGCATATTTATGTTAGTGTTGCATATTTTTGTTAGTGTTGCATATTTGTGTTAGTGTTTCATATTTTTGTTAGTGTTGCATATTTTTGTTAGTGTTTCATATTTTTGTTTGTGTTGCATATTTATGTTAGTGTTGCATATTTTTGTTAGTGTTGCATATTTGTGTTAGTGTTGCATATTTTTGTTAGTGTTTCATATTTTGTTAGTGTTGCATATTTTTGTTAGTGTTGCATATTTTTGTTAGTGTTTCATATTTTGTTAGTGTTTCATATTTGTGTTAGTGTTGCATATTCGTGTTAGTGTTGCATATTTGTGTTGGTGTTGCATATTTGTGTTGGTGTTGCATATTTGTGTTGGTGTTGCATATTTTTGTTAGTGTTGCATATTTTTGTTAGTGTTGCATATTTTTGTTAGGGTTGCATATTTGTGTTAGCGTTGCATATTCGTGTTAGTGTTGCATATTTGTGTTTGTGTTGCATATTTATGTTAGTGTTGCATATTTTTGTTAGTGTTGCATATTTGTGTTAGTGTTGCATATTTTTGTTAGTGTTGCATATTTTTGTTAGTGTTTCATATTTTTGTTAGTGTTGCATATTTTTGTTAGTGTTGCATATTTTTGTTTGTGTTGCATATTTATGTTAGTGTTGCATATTTTTGTTAGTGTTGCATATTTGTGTTTGTGTTTCATATTTTTGTTAGTGTTGCATATTTTTGTTAGTGTTTCATATTTTTGTTTGTGTTGCATATTTATGTTAGTGTTGCATATTTTTGTTAGTGTTGCATATTTGTGTTAGTGTTGCATATTTGTGTTAGTGTTGCATATTTTTGTTAGTGTTGCATATTTTTGTTAGTGTTTCATATTTTGTTAGTATTGCATATTTTTGTTAGTGTTGCATATTTTTGTTAGTGTTTCATATTTTGTTAGTGTTTCATATTTGTGTTAGTGTTGCATATTTGTATTAGTGTTGCATATTGTATTAGCGTTGCATATTGTGTTGGTGCTGCATATTTTTGTTGTTGTTGCATATTTGTGTTGGTGTTGCATATTTGTGTTAGTGTTGCATATTTGTATTAGTGTTGCGTATTTGTGTTGGTGTTCATATTGTGTTAGTGTTTCATATTTGTGTTGGTGTTGCATATTGTATTAGCGTTGCATATTGTGTTGGTGCTGCATATTTTTGTTAGTGTTGCATATTTTTGTTAGTGTTTCATATTTTGTTAGTGTTTCATATTAGTGTTAGTGTTGCATATTTGTGTTAGTGTTGCATATTTGTATTAGTGTTGCATATTGTATTAGCGTTGCATATTGTGTTGGTGCTGAATATTTTTGTTGATGTTGCATATTTGTGTTGGTGTTGCATATTTGTGTTAGTGTTGCGTATTTGTGTTAGTATTGCGTATTTGTGTTGGTGTTCATATTGTATTAGTGTTGCATATTTGTGTTGGTGTTGCATATTGTGTTGGTGTTTCATATTTGTGTTAGTGTTGCATATTTTAGTTAGTATTGCGTATTTGTGTTGGTGTTCATATTGTATTAGTGTTGCATATTTGTGTTAGTGTTGCATATTTGTATTAGTGTTGCATATTTGTGTTAGGATTGCATATTTGTGTTAGGGTTGCATATTGTATTAGTGTTGCATATTGTATTAGTGTGGAATATTGTGTTAGTGTTGCATATTTATGTTAGCGTTGCATATTGTATTAGTGTTGCATATTTGTGTTAGTATATCATATTTGTGTTGGTGTTGCATATTTATGTTAGTGTTGCATATTATTTTAGTATTGCATATTTGTGTTAGTGTTGCATATTTACCTCTTAATCGTATATTTTTGCAAGAACTCTACTATATAGAGAAATAAATGAAATAGTAAAGTAATGGACCGTTGTATATATCTATCAAATTGTGAGCAAACAAACAAACAAACAGACAGGAATACGAATTTATATATATACAGGGTATTCCCAAAGCCTGGCTACGTTATGTACTTAGACTTTGTGGAAGCATCCTGTAGCGTGGGCACCCTGTATATATATATATATATATATATATATATGTATGTATATATATATATATGTATATATATATATATATATATATATATATATATATATATATATATATATATATATATATATATATATATATATGGGTGCTGAGTTTTTATATATAGTGCTTCAAGTATTTTTTTAATTTTTTACAATTATTGGACATACAAAAACAACATTGTCCCGTCAATTAACGATGCATTTGAACAGTACTAGCTCAATATACCAGCATTTAACAAATCAACATAGCTGTCCCTCCTCTAATCTTAGAAAGGTCCTCGTGGACAACACAAGGATTTTGCAACGAGAAAGTAATTGTAAAAAATTAAAAATACTTGAAGCACTATATATAAAAACCCAGCACCCATCTATAAATAGCATTAATTTTGAAAGTAGCAATAATCTGCTGAAATGTTTAGCATAACCAGTATACGACTGGTTTTACTAACATTGCCTTTTATCATCCTAACTTTTAATCGAGTTTTTTATCACTCGTAAATGTATATTTTAATCGACTTTTCATTGACTCTTTTTATCATTCGTAACTATATATTTCACTTCTATTTTTAATATTTTATCTCCACCTGATGATGATTCAAGAAAGAATCGTAAGCGCTCGTGTGGACCATGGAACATTTGTAAATACCTTCCATCTTGAAGTTAAAAAAATCTTACGAAAGATCGAAAAAATGAAAAAAAGAATCATTAAGCAAGGTGTCTCTGTTGTCTTTAATAATGTTTGCCTGAATGAAGGGATGCTGCCTAAATACACTAATATATATATATATATATATATATATATATATATATATATATATATATATATATATATATATGGGTGTATGTGTCACAGCCTCTTCCATTTCCTCAATTGTCTAATAACGACAGCCTGTAAAATTTTCTTCGAGCTTAGGGAATCGCCAAAAGTCATAAAGAGCAAAGCCTGGACAATAGGGAGGTTAAGGAACTGTTAATGCCCATCTTGGTCAACTAGTCTGTGACAAGGATAGAGCACCCTTGGGACAAATTTCGCACAAATCTTCAGCATCTTCAGTTCCTCTTGAATAATTGTGTACAGTCTTCAAACTGTGAGCTTATTGTCCCGACGGTCCTTATCCATGAAATTCTTTATTTGGCCAATCAATTCTAGTGTCCTGACTTCCTTACTACTCCCACATCGTTCATCATCACTCACAGACTCTTTCTTGAATATTTAACGCAACTCAAAACTTATGTTCGATTCATGCAAGATGGTCCAAAAGCAGTGTGAAATATTCCATACGTTTCTGTAGCATACTTTCCAAGTTTATAACAGAATTTTATTGTATATCGTTCATCTAAATTGTCCTCACGTCCATATCGCATTTTTTAAATTCATCAGCTGTGACAATTAGGCTTTAGTAAAGTGTATCCCAATTCCTTTGAACATAAAATTATAAAAATTGGTTAGTTATTTCATAAGATGTATAGCAATAACATACTCAAATTTCAATAGTCTACGATAATTTTGGATGTTCAAAAACATCTGGGAAACTTATCGAAAGCACCTCGTAAATTCACTCCAAACCTTACCAAAAAACGATAAAGCGGAAGACCAGTACCCGCATTAAGCTGGTCTGCACTTTATTTTGTTGCTGGCTATCTTGCTCTTGCTTGTTGCTGGATCTCAACATTTTGAACCGAGAGAGAGAGACTTAGCTGTCGTACAAAGCTATGACTCTGTAACATCATATTTGTATAGATACTCCCTCAGACATTTGGGCTCATGGATTTTAAATGTCTGAGGGAGTGGCACTCGTCTGACAAGACGTTGCAATCATCATGTATGTATGTATGTATGTATGTATGCCTTACGTTACCAATGTTTTGCGGTTTTCAAAGTTTTAATCGTCTTAATTAGACAGACAAGACGATCGATAACCACTAGTCAAAGCGACGACTATAAAAAGAAATGGTTGTCTCAGATTAGCACGTATAGATACTCCGCATGTACGTATAAATATTGAAATGTACATTTAAAAAAATGTCTGGAAACTTATTGAAGGCACCTCGTTGATGTTTTTTAGGGCATCGCCAGATTTATTTGTGATATCAAATAAACGCGAGAGAATAAATTCATGCACTAAAAATTGTATTCGTTTTTTTATCTTCTTTTTTAGCAAAAGCAAAAATAAAACATTTACGAAATGAAGCAACGAGTAAGAAACATTTGCCACCACCCCGCCATTTCCGCCGCCACCACCGCCCCCAATCCAAACCAATTCTCTGGAACGAGATTTTTGATTGGCTTTAAATTCTTCCTTTTACATCTTGCCGTTATATGTGCGACTATGCATCTTTCTATAGGGCTCTGTTGGTCGGCGGTGACGAAACATGAAACGTCATGTCTGCCGCATCTAAATTTGAAATAATCTTTTCGTCTGTTAGTGATACTTACATTCGAAATAAAATTTTCGTCTGTCTGACATTTTCAAATTTTAAATAGCATTTTAGTCTGTAATAGCGAAGTATATATGCTTGTCAAATTTAAAAATCATTTTTAGATGCGTCCAATCAACTCTATAAGTCATGCTTATTTGTCCATCGTTAAACGCGCAATTTGAATGGCTGCATTTGTAAAATATCGCGTTGTTGCTATTACTATCTTTTCTCACGAAAGAAATCAATATTTCCGGTGTTTTCAGGAAATACGGTTGAACAGAGAAAATGTAATTCGGGAATGAGGCGAACGAACCCCCCCCCCCCATTTTTTTAAACACTGATTAATAAATCCTGATAACGTTTCTTTTTATCAAATAAAGAAATAATAGTTTGTATATTCTTTTGCTTTTACAAGTAAATATTTTACAAATGAACACATATTCAAGGCAATAGCAGAAATCCTAGAGTAAGACCTTCAATCTGTAGTGGAATGGGAACAAAAAAAAAGTGGGTCAGGGACATTACTTATTGCACGCCCCTCGTATTTAAGGAGAGTATAAAGTCGACCCTGGGTTTACTTTCATCAGCCTCGTAACTCTCATTTTCCTTATTTTGTCCTTTAGTTCTCAATTTCCATGAGCGATGTTTCTGACAAAGAGGGAAGAATTTATTTTTTCTGGATCGCAATCTATCCATCTAACATTGGCTAGATTTTGGCTTTAAAATAGTATTTTGAGCTCCTTACATCAAGTGGTTTCAAGCTTTGTCTGGAGCAATTTCCATAAAAATATTAATTACAGTAATATTTTATCATATAATTTGTATGCAGTGCTAGGTATACACTAAAAAATTTGGGTTTCAACTATGAAGCGTCAAAAGGCCATGAAGAAGTTTGACGTATTTAGGACCCATAATCATGAAGCATTGAGAAGTTTTAACTGATCGTTATTTCACAAACAGATACGACCCAAGGGAAATAACTCAATTGAAATTATTTTCAGTTTTAAAATAGACGCTAGATCAAGGGAACACCGGCTCCCCCACACAAACAGATGGCGGACTGTTCACTGCATACTTCGTCTCAAAGTCTTTTCGTGCATGGGTGCAGTAAACAGACTGGAAGCGTTGCAATTTCAATTCGTGAAAAATCAAATCGGTTTTAGGGAGAAACCTGTCCTCCTAACTCCATCGCTGGATGCAAAAATTATTTACCAGGAAATACGCACGCTGAGGATTCGCTCCAGTGGATTAATACTTTATCAAGGAATCTCTATTTACGCAAGTAGCGATAAATAACTTTCTTTATACATCAAAACATTTCTAAGCCTAGATAATAAAATAAAAATTTAAAAAATAAATAAATAAATAAAAATAAATAGATGAATAAAAAAATAAAATAAATTAAAAAAATTAATGGATTTTAATTACATATTGATGAACATCGACCTTCTTAATTTCGTAATGGATTATCAGTCAAAGCAATGTTAATGCTTCGTTTAATAAAAACTACTTTGTTAAATAAAACTATTTTTTAATGGGCGTGGATTGCTATTTGTTGGTTTACTGCTGCATTTTATTCTATTTTAATAATAGAAAAAAGTCTGTGATATTTGAATGAATATTTAAATGTCATCGATAACATCTCCATTTATAATAATCGATAATACTCCCTTTATAATAATCGATAATATTTCCATTTATAATAATCGATAATATCTCCCTTTATAATAATCGATACTCCCTTTATAATAATCGATAATATCTCCATTTATAATAATCGATAATACTCCCTTTATAATAATCGATAATATCTCCCTTTATAATAATCGATAATATCTCCCTTTATAATAATCGATAATACTCCCTTTATAATAATCGATACTCCCTTTATAATAATCGATAATATCTCCATTTATAATAATCGATAATACTCCCTTTATAATAATCGATAATATCTCCCTTTATAATAATCGATAATATCTCCCTTTATAATAATCGATAATATCTCCCTTTATAATAATCGATACTCCCTTTATAATAATCGATAATATCTCCATTTATAATAATCGATAATACTCCCTTTATAATAATCGATAATATCTCCCTTTATAATAATCGATAATATCTCCCTTTATAATAATCGATAATACTCCCTTTATAATAATCGATACTCCCTTTATAATAATCGATAATATCTCCATTTATAATAATCGATAATACTCCCTTTATAATAATCGATAATATCTCCCTTTATAATAATCGATAATATCTCCCTTTATAATAATCGATAATATCTCCCTTTATAATAATCGATAATACTCCCTTTATAATAATCGATACTCCCTTTATAATAATCGATAATATCTCCATTTATAATAATCGATAATATCTCCATTTAAACTTTTCTAGTGGTCTCTTATTCTTATTGGATTCCAAGACGAAAATTTATCTGGTCTAGTGGAGTATCAAGCTAAGTGCTGTTATTTGAGATAACCTCACTTGGAGAAGGTGTACCATTCCTCATATGAACCAATGTATTTCGAGAGATCTTATTTGGACATGAAATATGTTATTTTGAATATTTGTTCAGGGTTGACTTAAAGATGTTCTAAGTGGTGTCTAGTAGGTAATTCAAACTCTAATTTAATATATATATATATATATATATATATATATATATATATACTAGCAAGAGTATTTTACCATATTTCTTAAAACTGAAGCATAATTATCAAAGTATACTTACGCAGATAGCTATGAAAAGTCTTTATAAAAGTGTGTGCCTACTTCCATTCTATGGAGGCCTGGTGCGAACGCAGACCCCACAATTTTATTATACCATCCCTATTTAATTCTGAAAGGTCGAACTTCAAGACGATACTTATCTTGAGAAAATTCGTCGCCTCTGTCGAAAGTGTTGGGCAGACATGCAAACATACATACATACATACATTTATATATTGGTAATTAAAAATTTTCGACCGAAACCAATGGAAGGAAATTAGCAAAATGCGGGATCGGATTTTGCATACAAAAGTATTGGATGAAACTGCATTAAGTCAAAGAACTTACTTGATAACAAAAAGTGAAGCAGAGGGAATATGGTGAAGAAAAAGGTGATTTCACGTGAATGGATAGTCAGCTGAAAGGTAAAGTATCCAATGACGGTAAAATCCAAAAATGTAAAGAAAGTGTATTTAATTTTCCATTCGCACAAGTAAAATCCAAGGAAATTGCGTAATTGGAAGATGGTCCAAAATAATCCAAAACGCCGAAATCCATGGAATTATTCACAAATATGTACAAGGAAAATGGGAAAAATAATATTAATAGAAAAATAAGATATGCTTTTAACACGGCTGCCGAGAAACAAGTGTAATTAAAAAAAATCAGTAAAGAAGAAGGGAGAGAAAAAAAGATTAATTGGTGATAGAATTAAATATAAATTAGAAAAGCAAATGTCAAAATGACCCAGACAGGATAACGTTAAAAGGCGCGAATAATATAGGGCAAAAAAGAGGTCAACTGAAATGTACAGGTTATTACTTAAGAAAATGTCAGCAAGAGTTATTAAAAGACACTAAATGGAAAAAATAAATAAATTAATAAATAAAGTAGAAAGAAAAAAGAGAAAAGAAATAAATAGAAAATAAAAAAAAATAAAAATAAATGAAAATAAAAATAAAAAATAAATATAAAATATAAAATAAAAATTTAAAAATTTAAGTGGAGTGGATGGCCGGTATCTGCAAATTCCGGATAAAGCAAGTGAGTATGTAAGTAAAGGCATATAGCAAAATATAAGTAAATATACATAAAGGATATGAATGTGTAGATTGATATAATTGATGGATAGAATATTTAAAGACTAAAACGAAAATTGCAGATAAAAAACCAGCCAGCCAAACAAGAAATAAGGAATTAAAATAAAGGATTATTATTTATTTATTTTTTTTTTTTTTTTACACAGTGATCACCACTTATCAAGGCCCGGAAGCCACTCAAGGATAAGGGTTATTGCAAGTACATTACGTTAGTGTGGAGATTTGATGAGGTGTTTACTTAAGGGGGCGGTTCATTAGGAATTTGTTAACATTGGACTTGAAGACATCCAAGTTGTAGTCCGGTGGGAAGCAGGCAGATGGAATCCGTGTTTTGATTTAGGCACAGATATAGAGTGGGGGAAATTTTTCACAGTGGATTCAGCTAGACGGGTGTTTTTCGTGAAAGATTGGTGAGGGGGGAGCAGAGATTGGAGTTCAGACGAGCACCTGCCATGGAAATAACGATAGAACAAGGATAGGCTCGCAACGTCTCTTCTGTGGGAGAGAGGTTGCAGGGTAGAGAAAAGGGCATCCCCCACTAAGCCACGAAGTCTATTTTGTACTCTGTCAAGGCAGGATAGGCTGTTTTTAGCAGCTCCTGCCCAGATATGGCAACAGTATTCCATCCTTGGACGTACTTGGCTTTTATATAGATAGAAAATTGCATCAGTAGTGAGATATCTTCTGGGGCGGTAGAAGGATCCCACCATCTTTCCAGCGACCTTGGCAACAGACTTGATGTACGTGCTCGATTTCAGATCAGGAGTAAAGGTCAAACCCAGAAGCTTGTCAAAACACGGGGCCTGACCCAGACGAGAGCCATCCATCACAATTGATGCCAGATGGGGATCAGAGCGTTGATGATGTAAAGATAGGATTTTGGTTTTGGATGCATTAAAGGTAACCAGCCACATCTTCCCCCACTGAACCACGCGCTCGAGATCAGAGGAGAGAGAATCAGAGAGAACTTTGTCATTTACAGCCTTTGATGTGTTGCCGTAGATGGTCGTGTCATTTTATTAAATATATATATATGACTGTGTGGACTGTCCAGCCGTACTTGCTTACATCTTGTCTTCGACAATCGGGCGATTCCATCTTTAAAAAACAATTATATGTGTGTGTGTGTGTGTGTGTGTGTGTGTGTGTGTGTGTGTGTGTGTGTGTGTGTGTGTGTGTGTGTGGAATATGTGCTTATATCAGAGATGGCTTTCCATGTGGTAGGAACATCTCCAAAGAAGACCTTAAATTATCCTACATGTGCTTTCGGGTTGCACTTGCTCACATTACTACATTTATATTTGCCTTCTATCGCTCCCACAACAGCAGAGTTACTATTTTTAAGGGCATATCTGAGAAAATTGACCACGTCCTGTCTGCTTATCCTTCAGTTAACATTCACGTATGTGGAGACTTCAATGTTAACAATGCAGAATAGTTAGCCCACTCAAATAAAACAGATGATGAGGGGAGATTTTGTCACGATTTCTCCTCCATTGCTTATGACCTCACTCAGATTGTTCATGAACCCACCGGTCATTATGCAAGTCTCCTTTTTCTCACAACTTGCTTTGAGCCATGTTCATCCTCCGTCTGTCTCCACTGGGATCTTCCGACACCTCAGTTGTATCAATTAAGATAAAATCAAAATGTAATAAGTCCTACGACATACCTCTCCATCGTACAGTATATCGATACTCTGTGGCTGACTGCGATAGCTCCCATATTTATATTAGATCTGCGCTCCATGTTTAAAAAGGATGTGTCTTCTATAGTATCAGACCTGACAAAATGGTTAATTGTAGGTGTAGACTGCTTCATACCTTTCAAAAAATTCCAGCAAAAACCTTGCAGCTAGCCGTGGTTCTCTCCAGAATGTGCTGCTGCCATTGCGCACAGAAGTCACATTTTCCATTGCTTCCAATGTAATAGATGTAGGTAGACTAAAGCCGCTTTCAGGACTACCAGTAAAAGAGTAATAAAGAATGCTAAAGAGTTGTATGCTCAGACCGTTAAGTTCAAAGTAACTAAGCAGCGGCTTGGTTCCCACCAGTTTTGGAAAATAACAAACAGAATCATGAACAGAAGCGTATGCTCTATGCCAACCATCATCAAAGGACCTAGGGTAATCTCGTCAGCACCAGTTAAAGACAAACTCTTTGTCAAGAACTTTTCAGCTAATTCTACTCTATGCAATCAATGCTGTCAACTCCCTGTATTTCCTCCTGTATCTGAAAACACGCTATGTGGCATGCAAATATCTATTCCAGTAAAGTACTTGGCCCTGACAGCATTCCTATTATAGTGCTGAAAAGGCTTCAACCAGCTTCATTTAAGAAGACAATCTTTTTGCGCAATTACGGTATGTGTTTGTTAAAATGAAATAAGGACAACAAACTTTACTGACGTCAGAATTGCATGGTTTATATGTGTTACCGACGTCTATCAGTGTCATTTTATATGATTCCCTTCATTGCACTACTATAGATTGAGTTTACGTATTACAAAATCTTGACGTATTATTTATTTGTTGAAATACCTACTGAAACAATAACATAACTAATTACTACAATCTTGCTTAATCAGCTTTTCAAGCATTTTTTTTAAATTGATATATGACCTTTTCCATACTTACAAAGCTGTTTAAGCATTGTCTTAAGGAGAATTGCTTCCCAACACCCTAGAAATTTCATCAGTATTTAAGAATTCAGGTGATCGGTCATCTCTCTCTCTCTCTCTCTCTCTCTATCTCTCTTTCTCTCTCTCTCTCTCTCTCTCTATCTCTCTCAGTACAGATCAGTAAGTCTCTTGTGCATCATGAGTAAGTTGCTGGAATCTGTGTTAAATAGAGAAGTAATCAACCACCTCAACAAAAATAACCTTCTTAGTGACACACAATATGGTTTCCGTTCTGATAGATTTACAGCAAATGTGCTTACAGTTATATCTCATAGGATTAGCGAATCTCTTGACGGAGGCAACCTTTCTAGGGCAATTGCTAGGGCATGGCAATAATAGGTCTACTCCATAAGATCTCCAGCTACGGTATAACTGAAGATGTCTTCTCAATTATTAAATCATTTCTCTCTGATAGGTTTTTAATACTGGAGTAAACTCACAGTATTAATGCTGGAGTGCCTCATGGGTCCATCCTGGGCCAACTCTCTTCCTGATCTTGAGCACGTGGTACAATAGGAAAGGGGGTGGCTGGTTTATTTTAATGCATCTTAAAACAAGTTTCTATCTGGTATCAATTGAAATGAATGGCCATCGTCTTGGGGAGGCTCCATGTTTTGACAAGGTTCTGGGCCTGACCTTTACTCCTGATCTGAAATGGAACACGTACATCAAATCTGCTGCCAAGGTCGCTCGAAAAATGGCGGGATCATTCTACCGCCCGAGTAGATATCTCACTGCTGATGCAATTCTCTACCTGTATGAGATCCAAGTACGTCCAAGGATTAAGTACTGTTGCCACATCTGGGCAGGAGCTGATAGAAATACCTTATCCTGCCTTGACGGCGTTCAAAATAGACTTTGTAGCCTATTAGAGGGATGCCTTTTTCTCTTCCCTGAAAGCTTTCTCACTGAAGAGACGTTGTGAGCCGGTTTCTGCTTTATCATTGTTTTCATGGCAAGTGCTCGTCTGAGCTCATTACAATTAATTTATTTTTGTCAACCGTTGACATGACTTCCAATATGAATTTTATTTGAAACAAGCAAAGTATGTTTTTTATTTAATTCATAATTAACTATCAAAGGCTGTTAATTAATTAATTCATTAACTTACCAATTAACTTATTAAATAACTTAATGATTAACTTATTAATTAACCAACAAATAATTGTTTTTTGATGCAAAAATATAAAGTGTTATTTGGATAAAGTGCGGCCATAGATACATAGATAACGCTGAACGCTCAGGTCACCAAAACTTCCGGGCCTTGATAAGTGGTGACCACCGTGTAAAAAAAAAAAACAGGGACGTGCCCAGGGTGATGAAAAAAGTTTCCGGTCATGGTTTTCTGTGTGATTTCAAGTTAGTGGCCACATCATGCCACCTCACATCTTTTAAGTCGGCTTAAAAGACAACACCAAAATGTACCTGAATATGCTGAAGAGTGCAATCAGCTGTCGCTGGCAGATCCTGGGTGTGGTAGCATGACTCAGCGCCAGCCCACAAGTCCAAAGAGACTCTGGCTTGGCTTCACAAGGAGTGCTACGACTTTGTTCCCTTCTCTCACTGGCCCCCTACCCTCACGATCTGAACCCGCTGAACTACTTCGTTTGGTTATACGTCGAGAACATCATTAACATTAATTATCCCCTCACAATATTAAAGCCTGCTTGATCGCCACCATTCGCCAAGTATTTGCCAAGTATTTGTCGAGCTCCTGCCATGGGAAAGGCATGCTCCCAGTTCCAGACCCGTATCGAGCCAGTGATTGGAACTGAAGGCGGCTACATTGAAAGATAAATACCATCAAATATCAGTTAATTCCACAGTCACAAGTGTAGCATACCTCCCCTCCATATACTTTTCTACTTAAATGAATACTAATCTTATCTATATAAATAAAGCAGTAGGCGTGGGTGTGTCTGTCTGTGTGAAAATATTTAACCAATAAACTCTTCAACTACTGGTCACATAACACTGAAATTAACAGGAAATAGTAATCATATAACAAGGATGGTTTATAACAAGTAAAATCTTTGTTTGGATGGATGAATAACACACACAGACATATTTTGGTAAATTGAAATGCAAAATGTTCATTTCAACTTGTCGAAATATCTTTATTTCTTTCTGCGCACGCCCAAATTCAATAAATTTCTCCAAATCCCTTAATATGAAGTTTTAGCTGGTAGGAAATATGATTGGAGCGTTAAATGTTTCGGTTTCGTTCTAGCTGATGGCACCCATCCAGCCGAGATTGAGCTTCAAATCTTGTCGGTAGCTGAATACTTGATGCTTCACCAGAGCTATAAAAGGGTATTTTTTATCGTGACGCCATCACTAGATGGGTTGCCTACCACGGCTTAAGAGAGTCTCATCTACATTCAAGAGAAGGATAGACCGCGCCAGTTTCTCAACCTGGTATTTTACTTCGCGGTAGATGACACCCAAATCATGTTTTGTAACTTTTAAAATCACAAATATATATTAGGTACAATATAATATTCAGTAGATACTTGGCTCAATAATAATAAATACGAAATCTGCATGAATTAAAAAATATTCAAGCGTATTTTGCAACCCGGCAAGCATAGCATATATAATGTATACATGCTACAACGTTACATATGTAGATTGGCTGATATATAAAAAAAAAAAAAAGACATGAATGGACTGCGATAGATAGATATTAGTTAATGGATTGAGATGCAGATAGATAGATAGATAGATAGATAGATAGATAGATAGATAGATAGATAGATAGATAGATAGATAGATAGATAGATAGACATAGCCAACAGATAGAGGAAAAGGGTTCAAAGGGGATTTAACTGGCTTCAAGATAGATAGATAGATAGATAGATAGATAGATAGATAGATAGATAGATAGATAGATAGACAGAGCCAATAGATAGAGTGTTACATGATAAGGGCTGTCCCATTTTCATGTAAGTATAAAAATAGAGAGATTTAGTTAAAATGAAAATGAAATAGCATAGACGAAATTCGAACCTTGTAATTTAGGTTTAGAAATAGATTACAAGAGAGAATTAGCAAATGGAATGTGAAAACAAACCATTGTTTAGCTTAGAGATAAAATAGTTTCAAGAAAAGAATGTGCGTTGTCAATTCTGTTATGAAAATTCAATTGAGGAATTCAACTATAGGATAATTTGATAAACATGTCTTTAACATATTGGAAATATAGGTTACTGGGAATATAGGTTAAAATTCCTTTTTTAAACAAAGGAAAAAGTTTTGAACACGCATTTCTAGAACACGTGAAAGAAGACACATGTTTTAACATGTGTATGACGTCATGGAAAACGGGAAGTTCTCGATATAGTTAGAAACTTTAGAGAAACTGTGGAAGAAACTGAAAGAGAGTCTGAGGACGACAGACGACAGTCCAGACATGGGATTCGAAGTCTAGAAGCGGGACGGTCACTATTGAAACTTAGAATGTGAAGCTTTGAATTCTTGACTCAGAAAACCACGACCGGTCGGAAGAAGAAATAACCCCATCATGTGTTTTTATAAACGTCGTCTTTGTGTTGTAATTCTACCAAAAGGTAAAGTGAAAATTGTTATATATGTCTTCTATATATCATGTGTTTTAAAATGTCTTTACATACACGTCTCGACATCTCATATCTACAATATGAACACTAAGACTGTCTGAACACTGTTTCATCACTAAAAGAGCTTCTATTACACTTCTAAGTATGAACATTTTATAAATATGAATCTCTTTATAACACGAACAATCTCTCTTACAACATCTCTCTCTCTCTCTCTCTCTCTCTCTCTCTCTCTCTCTCTCTCTCTCTCTCTCTAAGACACAACAACAAACTCTCAATAAGACTCTCTAAGACTCACTCTCAATAAGACTCCTAAATATAACAAGAGGAAAAAGTTTCAAAGGGGGTTTAACTGGCTTCAAGATAGATAGATAGATAGATAGATAGATAGATAGATAGATAGATAGATAGATATAGACCGAGCCAACAGATAGAGGAAAAAGGTTCAAAGGGGATTTAACTGGCTTCAAGATAGATAGATAGATAGATAGATAGATAGATAGATAGATAGATAGATAGATAGATAGACAGATAGATAGATAGATAGATAGATAGATAGATAGATAGATAGATAGATAGATAGATAGGTATGGACATGTGTAGCCGAAACAAATTAACTTTTTCTTTCACAAATCAATGCCTCTCCCCTGTGTGATTCGGTCACATACTGACCAATCAGGAGTGCGGCGCATTGATCCTTTCTATCCTCCAAAGAACTCGGAGAGCTTCCGGTTTGAAGGAAAAAAACTCCTTCTTACCGATAGAGACGCCAACCAGATTGGACCCTTTCCTCGCTCTTTCTATCTCTTTGTCATCTCATCCGGTGCTGACGATTCCCACTGGGAATAACTACCATGACAGCACCAGGTGGCCAGAGTCCAGCTTTGACCAGGAATAATATCTTTCTGTGAACATTCGCCAGAATAAACCTTCTTTTCTTTGTTACGTTTATCGAAGTTGTTGTGTTCGTTGTTTCAGTAGCTTGTGTTGAATTATTTATTTTCTTAAGTTGTGGCCCAAAAGTACAAACCCTAAACATGTTAAGAAAGGTAGAATGAAGGAAAGAAAGAACGAAAGAAAAGAAAAGAAAGAAAAAGGGAGAAAGAAAGGGTTAATTGCAACGATAATATATGTTTATCTTAGCGGGTGAATATCAAAGAGTCCGTTTTATTTCATTTCGTTACGTGCGAATAGCCACATATCACCTGAGAAGAAGAAGAAGAAGAAGAAGAAGAAGAAGAAGAAGAAGAAGAAGAAGAAGAAGAAGAAGAAGAAGAAGAAGAAGAAAAAGAAGAAGCAATAGTTTAAACATACGTACATTTAAATAGTGCGTTTAACGCTGAAATTACTTTTTCAAACGTGTGCCGGACAGGCATACAGGATAATCACGTTGACACACCGGCTTCCGTTATATCATCGAAGTTAAGCCACGTTGAGCCTGGTCAGTATTAAAATGGGTGACCATGTGGGAATACCGCGTGCTGTATGTGCTTCCACTTTTTTTTCAGTATTGATGATAGCCGTCTTGGATTTCTTAGATATGACATTTGGAATGCGTAACCCTTGCTACACAATTACACAACAGGCACCTTTACATGGGGTTATCCATTGTCTTTCGAGACTGATATTAAAGTCCATGATGATGGACAGACCGACGCACAGAGCCTCCTAAAGAGATGTCAAGACGCGTCTAAAAACAGAAAAAGAAGTCACCAGTCCGATTTATTACGATTGTATAACCCCATCCCCATGGCAGCGATGACAGCCACGACCACCACCACCATCATTACAACGACAGCGACTGCCATATTAGAAAGTTTGGATATTAGTCTTCTCTATCATTTTTACCCCTACTTCCGGTCGAGCGTTTTCTTTTACCGGATGTTACATTTTTTTAATATCCGTCAAATGAACTTTTTTTTTTAGATTTTTTTATTATTTTTTTTAGGGTTTTTTTTAATGTTTTTACGTTTATTTTTACTTTTTATTACTATTTTTACTTTTGGGTTTGTTTGTTGTTGTTTTTTTTTTTGTTGTTTTTTGTTTTTTTTTTTGTTACAGAAAATTCTTCACAGTGAAAATATGTAAGTAGAGAATTTATTCGTTATTTTCGAGGAAAAAAGTGTTTTTAGGAAATTGGTGACGGTGGAGAGGGGAAGAAGCGAGGGTGGGGAGATGCGCGTGGGGGTGAATTGATTTATGCGTCAAGAGGATATATGATTGCACCTCTTCCCCTCATCTTCGGCAAGAAATTTGTGATTTTTAGACAAATAGAACAAGGGTGCACCCAATGACCTCTTTCTTGCTTATTAAACGAAACTAAGTCAGGCACAAGTTAATGATAAACAAGTTGGACGAGATATATTTTAAGGGACGAAAACACGATAACATACATGTCATTCAAGGAATTTTACTTTTACAAAAGATCTGCTGGAATGAACGTAAACGACTGAAAAGTTACCAAACTTTGTGTTACATTGTGAAGCCTTAAAAAGAAAAGAACGAAGGTTGAAAAATTGCATAAAGCTTTTTCATGCATCAAAAGAGAAATTGGTATCATTGGTGAGAGGCAGTAGGGTTTTAAGGATGCTGGATTTTACACTTAATTGACGCATCCACTAGGTATTCTGCTTTTTTTTTTTCTTTTTTTTTTATTCAATTTTCACCCCAAACAAGGCACAGTGCCACTTTGAAGCAGGGGGCTACTATCAGGGACTTAATTAGCGGGGTCATTATGAAGGGAGATGAGTAGAAAGATATTTGTTGACATTACACTTGAACTTCTGCATATCGTTGCAGTTGAGAAAGCAGAATCCCGGAAGGGAGTTCCAAAGACTTGCAGTTCTGGGGAAGAAACCATTGGAGTAAAAGGATTTCTTGCACCTAGGGATATCTACTGTAAAGGGATGAGACTTAGTAGCTTGTCGGGTTTGTCGGGGGTAGTTACGTCGGGGAGGTACAAGTGTTTGCAGTTCGTCAGAGCATTCACCATTGAAGTATTTGTAGAACAGGCAGAGGGATGCAACATCTCGTCGATGGGACAGAGGCTGAAGCCTAGATGACAGTTCAGGACCTATCAGGTTGGCGACTCTCTTTTGAACCCTGTCCAGGAGCGAGAGACAAGAAGCAGATGCACCAGCCCAGATGTGACAACAGTACTCCATACATGGGCGAATGGTTGCCTTATAGAGGTATAGGATACTGTCAGGCGTAAGTAGTTTTCTAGCACGGTAGAGGGAGCCAACCTTCCTTGCAGCAGCCTTGGCAATGCTCTCAATGTATCTATTCCAGTTCATATTCCCTGTAAACGTTATGCCGAGGAGTTTAAAAGAAGTACTTTGGGGTAATGTGTTCTTAGCCATTGCTATTGGTGGTAGAGAAGGTTTCTTGTAGTTATTGAAGGAAACAAGCTTAGTCTTAGCAGCATTGAATGTAACCAACCAGGCTGATCAAAACCAAGAAAAGTGAAGAAATTATTCGCAACGTATTTTAAAGTTCTTAAATGTTTCTTGAATGATAATGGGGAGAATTCAATAATGAAGATTACAGATATCTGAATGAAAAACTGAATATTGAAACCTGCACTACAACTGCTGAAAATCCATTTAGTAATGGCACTGTGGAACGTCATAATTTAATATAGGTTGAAGCAATGGAGAAAACATTGGAAGATGAGAAATGTGAACCAGAAATATCTTTGGCTTGGGCTGTTAATGCCAAAAATGCTCTTCAGAATCATTCTGGACATATGACCCAAATGAACTTGTTTTTGGATTCAACATAAATACGCCGTCAGTTTTAATAGACCAGTTATCCTCATTAGATGCTGCAGCAACCAGTGATTTGGTTAGAATCAATTTAAATGCTTTACATTCTGCAAGAAAAAAAGTTCATGAAGGCTGAATCAAGTAAAAAAAAAAATTTGGAGAGCACTGCGATTTAATATAAGACATTATGCGGATGAACTATTTGTGAGAGGAGACAATGTTTATTATAGAAGACAAAACTATAAAGGATGACGTGGCTCTGCCAAAGTTTTTGGGTAAAGAGAGTCAATGTGTATTGATCCGACATGGAGGAGCATTCTACAGGATGCATCCATGTCACTTGATGAAGATAAACAAGGACGTTGGAAAGCCAAGGAATAAAGAAAATACAATTCCCTTAAATGAGATGAATGAAGTCTTGGAAGAGGAAGTTGAAGATCAACATGATGAAGATTCCAATAATAACAGGGAGGAACTTCAAGGTCGAGTAAAGGGAATGATTCGGAAAAGTCTGACGAGACGCACAACAAAGTTTACTTTACACATGTTGTGTCAAGAAAGCTGACGATTCGCACAACGATATTCACTTTACACAGGTCTGAACGCTTCCGTTCACCCCCCCCCCCCAGCAACCTGCTTTTATGGTTCCCGGGCGCATTTCAAAATCACGTGTGAGACTTGATTTTTCGAGAACTGTGCGAGGCCATAGGCATAAAAAAGACCACGGTCTTCATCTTGGTTCTTTTCGTTTTTCCTTCTCAGCCCGCAGGAGAGACAGACACGATCACGTTTTTGCGGTAAGCCTTCTCTATTTTCCCCTGAGGAGAAAATAGTGGAATATATAAATATTGGAAGTAATGAGTGGGAAAAGATTATGAGTACACAACCAAAATCAACTGGAAATCATGGCCATTGGCGAAATATAGAAGCAGCTGCAGAAAATGATTGTTCAGTGTCAAATGTGTATCAAATGTGTATCAAATGTGTATCAAATGGGATAAGGTTGATCTGTGGTGAGAACTTCCTCAAGTAACAGACGGAGATCAAGAAGAACATGTTTTTTCCTCACAAGCAAAAGATATGATAGATGCAAAGGAGAAAGAAATAACATGAAAACTCATGAAGTGTATGAATACGTCCCTAACAAATAGGTCAAAAATGCATATTAACAAGATGGGTGATAACAGAGAAAGTTAAGGATAACAAAAAGATAATGAAAACACATCATAACCTAAAAACAGACTCTCACAACATGCAGCCGTGAAGCTATGCGTCTTGTAATGTCAACAGCCTCCGTTAAGAATTGGCAGGTGGAGACCCTTGCTTTCACCTCAGCATTTTTGCAAGGTGATATGCTAGAGAGAGAAGTATTTCTCAGACCACCATTTGAGGCATGTCCAGAGTCACAAGTAAGGAAGCTGAAAAGATGTATTTATAGATTGAATGATGTGCCCAGTTCATGGTACAAGAAAGTTACTCAGGAATTAACTAAACTAAAAGGAATGGTAAGTGCATATCACAATGCAATGTTTCTTTGGCATGATTTATCTGAGAACTTGATGAGTATTCTGGCAATGCATATAGATGACTTTATATTTTGTGAAAATGATTGTTTATTTAAAAAAAATATGTGATTTCAGAATTAAAGAAAATATTCAAGGTTGGAATGCATAAAAATAGAACCTTCAAATGTCTGGGATTGTGCGTTAGACAAACGGAAGCTGGGATCATTATGAACCAAAACAATTGTGTCATCTATTTCTTCAATAGATATAAAGAAAGGAAAATCCTTAAGGAAAAATGATGAGTTGAGTGAAGAGAAGATTTAAAAAGACTAAATGATGTCAAATGATGTCAAATGATGTCAAATGATGTCAAATGATGTCAAATGATGTCAAATAATGTCAAATGATGAGGATGTTTACTCAGACTCGACTGATGTATCATTTGATGTGTAGGATGAGTAATACCTGAAAATCTTTTGAAATGAAGTTATTTTTTTGAAGCTAACAAATCACTTTAAGCTTTTGTTCCTTAGAAGCGCTGGTTGAATTTGAATTAAATAAGATACGTATTATATACGGTTGAAGCCAAAAACAACGCATTGTTACAAAATAAACAGATGTTTATTTTGTTTGAAATTTATGTTAAAATTCATAAATATATTTCGAAGGAAACCTTCATCTTCAGTATGTTTTCTTTTTTTTTTCTTTTTTTTCTGTATTGTTGTTGGTGCAGAGAATTAGCCGTTTGTTGTTTCTGCGGTAGTTTTTTAAGTCTCCGAACAATTTTGTTCTAGCAGGTCGCTATGAAGACTTAAAAAAACTACCGCAGAAATAACAAACCGCTAATTCTCTGCTCCAACAACAACACGGAAAAAAAAGGTCATACTGAAGATGAAGGTTTCCTTCGAAATATATTTATGAACTTTGACATAAATTTCAAACAAAATAAATATATGTTTATTTTGTAAGAATGCGTTGTTTTGGCTTCAAACGTATATAATACGTATCTTATTTAATTCAATAAATCACTGTTAAAGCTAAAATCAAAGACAGGTTCCATATCCTTTCCACAGCTGGGAAATTCTTCAGATTTGAGTGTGGTTTGCTATTCGGATGCTACCTATGCAAGCTTGGAGGATGGTTCCTCACAGGATGGGTTCATCATCTTTGTTTATGGTAAGATGAATAGACTGGCTCCTATATGCTGGTCATCAAAAAAACTTGACTGAGTAATAAAGAGCCCATTGGCATCCGAGACTCTTGCACTCAGTGAACCTGCTGATACAGGTGTGTTGATAGCTGATACAGGTGTGTTGATAACTGCCATGATGCAAGAAATTTTCAGACTATCCAAGTTGCCTGAAGTACTTTGCAAAACGGACAACGCATTTTTGGTAGAAACCTTAAAAATCATCAAATGTTGTAATTTGACAAACGTTTGAGGGTTGGTGTGGCCAGAGTAAAGGAAATGTAGGTAAAGGAAGAAATGCAAATTGAGTGGATCAGGGGGCAAGAACAGGTTGCAGACTGTTTGACGAAGATAGGAGCCTCTACTGAAATTCTAAGAGACTTGTTGTCTTAATAAGCCGTTTTGTTTTTGTTTGTTTGTTTGTTTGTTTTCTCTTGTTGGAACTTTAACTTACACTTGACGCCAGAAGACACCAGCAATGTTTAAGTTAAAGTTGTCGAACTTGGTAGCCTTCTTCTATATTAGTCCTCGCGTGAAAGAGCAAGACACAAAATGTTTTAAATAATAATAATAATAATAATAATAATAGAAAAACAATAACAAAGACTTTCACTGGCGAGGACTACTATTGAGCGTAACCAGTTATACAGTCCTTTTGAAATTTTCATCTCTATTTTTCTCGTTATGTACTGAATATTTTTGAAACCTATATGAAATATGTTCCTTATTAAAGTTTAAAGAATTTTCTATTCTGAAAGAAGTTTTAAAAAATTTAATGTAAAAAAAGTTATTTTAAAGTTATTGTTAAACAAATTCAGATTTTCTTATTATTCATACCTGTATTACAAAGAAGGGGTTGCAAAAAATGAGTTGTGGTGTGAGGAGAAATACAAACTGAAACATTTATTTTATTTTTTTTTAGTTATTTTATTTCTCGACATATTTACGCTTTTATCTTAATAAAAATTTAATTTTTGTAAACAAATCCATGAATTGGCTAAGTAGGGTGATTTATACCTTTCCCAATAGAACGCTATGTTGTAACAGTCACTATTCTCGGCAAACCAATTTAAATATAATGTAAACAAATATCTTGTAGCACAACTCCCGAACAACTTGCGAAAAAAACGAAAACATTATTAAATTTTTTACAAAAAATGAAAATGCTAAAAAATTAAAGTTTTATGAAGAAATTAAAATGCAGGAAAATTTTCCGAATTGGTGTCGAATGTCAACATATCAAATTCAATGCAAATGTAAAATATTTATTCGTATTCAAACGAAACCTTTATTTACTTTGCGGGGGGGGGGGTTAGCATGCTCTCGTTCGGTCATCCATGATAGAGGTCCTAAGTAATTGACAATTTTTTTTTTTTTTTTTTTGGTCGCCAATTGAACTTTTAAGCTTCGTAAGAATAATATTTTTACATTCTTTTGTAACTAACAAACAAAAAATAAATAAAACTCCAGGTCGGCATTTTTTCTTTTTAAACACAAACATTTATTACCGTTATTCTCCCGTCCTGACACCACTTAAAAGTCTGTCGTCCATCTTGCCCGATGCACACTTTTCATCTCCGACCTCTGTTGTGTCTGTTGCTTATTTGTGTGTTCTTTGTATATGTAACTTTGTTATTACCGATCTTTTTATCAGGCCGTCTAGTCTCTAAATGTCTGTCTTTACAGTTGTGCTCGTCTAGTCTATGGACGTGGGTGCGGGTCTCAGAATAACTAGAACAATACACGAATGTGACGACATACCTGTCTCCTGCTGTTGATCATCTTCAGGAATCAGGTTCTGTCACAACAAAGACGTATGCAAGAGATGAACCTAAAACGAATGGTTGTTTTATATATTTTTTATTCACTCCCAGGAATTTCGTCACAGCATTAAATTCCAGGCAACGTTGGGTCACCGTGCTAGTGTTTAATTAAATGCGACTATTTCGAGAAAATGTAGCCGCCATCTTGATGACGTAATTACAGGAAAAAATGTGTCTGTTTGATTGAACACGGGGCTTTTTTTTTAACAAATTAAATGCCCGAAGGAATTCAAATACGTTAAAAATCAGTCTTTCATTTAAAAAAAAAAAAAAAAATCCAGAAACCGGATTTTTAGGGTTTCATTAAGTTCTTCTATTTATAAACTAAAAGCTTACATTACAGAAATTCCAATTTAAAATAAATCGCTTAGAAATACTTTTTCAAAAAAAAAAACGCCATATTTCCCAAAGGTGGACTTTAAAAGATGGAAATAAACATTTATTTCTCTCAAGTGAACGGCATAATCACATTGACACACCAGTTCGTGCTAGATCATCGAAGTTAAGCAACGCTGAGCCTGGTCAGTATTAAATGGGTGACCATTTGGGAATTCCAGGTGCTATACGTGCTCTCTGCTTACCTTGGCACGAGCTAGAGGATTACTCACACCCGAGAGCATCCCGTACCTCTACAAGGCCGCAATTCGCCCATGCATGAAGTATTGTTGAAACATCTCGGCTGGTGCATCTACCACTAGCCCTCTCTCTCTCTCTCTCTCTCTCTCTCTCTCTCTTGGATAGGATCCAAAAAAGAGTCTCCAATTTAATAGGTTCCACTTTGTCAACGAAGCTCAAACCCCTGTCCCATCGCCGTAATGTTGCATCTCTGTTCCTGTTTTACAAATATTTTAATGGAACGTGCTCTGATGAACTCGTTCCACTTGTTCCCCCCTCGACGAACATATCCTCGATAAACCCGCTTAGCAATAAAATTTCTATTCTAACAGTTTCTTCCCTAATCTCTTTTTGAACCTCGTTTAGGAGCGAGAGACTAGTAGCAGAGGCACCAGTCCAAATATGAGAACAATTCTCCATACATGGGTGAATGGTGGCCCTATAGAGGTACAGGATACTTTCAGGCGTTCACCTGATTACCCCGCCACCTGAGCATCTGTGCCACACACAAGAAAGTCTATTAGCATACAGATCAAGCGAAATCCGACTATGAATGTCTCATTAGTATGATTTTTACAATATCAAGTAAATTAATAATATATGTGCCTCCTTGTGCCCCTCAACATACATATCCTCGACAAACCTGCTTAGGTTTCTAAATGCCAGAAAACTTTCAACTCTGATAGTTTTTTTTCTCTTGAACAGCTAGACTTTGGAATTCCCTTCCTGCTACCTGCTTCTCTGACTGTACTGATATGCAGAAGTTTAAATGTAACGTAAACCAACATCTTGTTAATCTTTCCTTGGCATGATCCCAAAAAGTAGTCCCTTACGTCCAACTGTTAGGGGTGAATGTGAGTAAAAAAAAGTCGTCTGGCACTTCGCCTTGACACTAGATTCAAGCAGTACTGATTCGAGAGAAGTGTAGTTTGGAATTGCGCAACCCTTGCCTCACAATTACACACGAAACTATCTTCACATGAGGAGTATTCTATTGTTTTTCGAGACTCAACAAAGGTATACATCAAATGGCATTATTTAATGTAAGAAAAGAAGACAGTTCCATCTATAATATAAATCGCACCTGTCTGTTTAAATGTATGTATGTATGTATGTACGTCTAAAACTTTCGGCAGAAGTGACGGATTTTAACGAGATCAGTATTGTTTTGAAGCTCAACTCTTTGGACAACAAATATCGAAAAAATTGGCTAAAAACTTTGATTCCTTCACCCTCAACTGGGCACTTTTTTACAAGGAGGGGTCGCTTTTTTCGCTGATATTTTCGAAAGTCATCCTCCCTCTTTTCGATTGACTAGCCTTAAATTAAACCCACGTCACTTCCGGTTGGGCGATGAGCGCAACAGCAAAGACGTTATATTTTTTTCTTTTTTTTTCACGTTCTTTTCCTTCTTCACGGTACGAGTTCAACCCTGCCTGCCTACTACCACTTTTGTTTTTTTGCTCAACACACACCTCCAAACACCCGGGCAACGCCGGGCACCCAGGCTAGTCTATAATATAAATCTTACCTATCTGTTTAAATGTATGTATGCATGTATGTATGCATGTATGTATGTATGTATGCATGTATGTATGCATGTATGTATGTATGTATGCATGTATGTATGCATGTATGTATGTATGCATGTATGTATGTATGTATGTATGAATGCATGCCTAACACTTTCGACAAAGGCAGCAGATTTTCACAAGATCAGTACCATTTTGGAGCTCGACCCTTCGGACAACAAATATCGAAAAATTGGTTGAAACCATTAATTCCTTCACCTTCAACTGGGCACTTTTCTACAAGGAGGGGTCGGTTTTTTGCTGATATTTTCGAAAGTCATTCCCTCTTTTCGATTGCTAGCCTTAATTTAAACCTTCGCCACTTTCGGGTTGGCGATGAACGCAACGGCAAGGACGTCACGTTTTTTGTTTTTTTTTCACATTCTTTTCTTCTTTCGCAGTACGGGTTCCAGCCTCCCTGCCTACTACCCCCTTTTTTTTTTTTTGCTCAACACACACCTCAAAAACCAGAGAAACGCCGAGCACGTAGGCTAGTAAAGAAGAAATTCCAAACATCAATTTAACATCATTTGTCTCAGTGAAAAAATATATATTTACTAGCAGGTCGCTCGGCGTTGCTCGGTCGTAAAATATGCATAAATATTATATTTTAATTAATGCAAAATTTTTATTTTTTTATTCAATTTTCACCCCAAAACAAGGCACAGTGGCACTTTGAAGTAGGGGACTACAATCGGGGACATAAATTGCAGGGACATTATGAAGAGAGATGAGTAGAAAGATGTTTGTTCACATTAGACTTGAACTTCTGCATATCAGTACAGTTGGGAAAGCAGAATTCCAGAAGGGAGTTCCAAAGACTTGCAGTTCTGGGGAAGAAACAATTGGAGTAAAAGGCTTTCTTGCACCTAGGGATCTCTACTGTAAAGGGGTGGGACTTAGTTGCTTGTCGGGTTTGTTGGAGGTAGTCACATCAAGGAGGTACAAGTGGTTGTAGTTCGTCAGAGCATTCACCATTAAAGTATTTGTAGAACAGGCAGAGGGATGCAACATCTCGTTGATGGGACAGAGGCTGAAGCCTAGATGACAGTTCAGAACCTATCAGGTTGGCGACTCTTTTTTGAACCCTGTCCAGGAGCGAGAGACAAGCAGCAGATGCACCAGCCCAAATGTGACAACAGTACTCCATACATAGGCGAATGGTGGCCTTATAGAGGTACAGGATACTTTCAGGCATAAGTAATTTTCTAGCACGGTAGAGAGAGCCCACCTTCTTTGCAGCAGCCTTTGCAATGCTCTCAATGTATCTATTCCAGTTCATGTTCCCTGTAAACGTTATGCCGAGGAGTTTAAAAGAAGTACTTTTGGGTAATGTGTTCTTGGCCATTGCTATTGGTGGTAGAGAAGGTTTCTTGTAACAAGCTTAGTCTTGGCAACATTGAATGTGACCATCTATTTTTGTCCTCATTCCACCACAGATTGGAGGGCATTCTCTAGTGTTTCTGCCATTTCCTTAGATATGTGTTCATTTGTTTTCCCCTCATCGTCGACTAGCAATACCTTCGGCGTTGCAATGCTAATGTCTAAGTCTGTTTTTCTTTTTTGTTTTTTTTTTTAGCCATTGAATGAAGTTGTAATATATATGAAATGCATATGCAATTGCTTTCAAATTAGAAACATCAGACTCTATAAAAAAAAACACGCACGCACACACGCACCAGCAATCAGTTATAAATCGAACAGCTGTGAGACAGATGGAAATGTATAGACATCTTGTTTGTTTTATGACTTCAAAGTGAGCTTATCAGCAGCTCCATCAAGTCGCCGCATATGTCAAGCATTTAAGGTTAGTACCGTGGATGAACGTACTGCCAGCCGTTGGTTCCAAAAAATTCAAATCAGGAGATTTATCCCTCCATGGTGAGTTTCGCAGTGGATGACCACAGCCCTTAAATGAAGGAGTCCGGAATGCGGCCGTTGAGGAGGACAGTAGTTTAATGTGTGTTGAAATTGCAAGACAGTTCAACGTTTCCAGTGAAAGTTAGCCTTCACCTGCACCGCCCAAGCAAATAGATTCCCCAAACGCTTTTGGGGGGGGGGGGGACAACGAGGGACAATGAATGGCAGCTTTACTGGCCACTGTACCCTAAACCTAACCCTAACCACATCCTTATTTAATCGAGTGCTTTAAAAGTGATGAAAAGCGGGTTCTCTATAAGACTCCCAAGCGTTTTAGACATTGGTTGTCATTCACACTGCAAAACCGCTTATGCACCCATGCAAGATTATGTTTTTTGTTTGGTGGACAGGTCGTTAAGTGTTTATGAACTGCTGCCAATTGGCCAAACAGTCACTAGACACCTGTACTTGCAGCAGTTAACACGTGTGCAACACGCATTGCACCAGAAGGAGCCAGCACTAGTGAATCGCAAAGGAGTGCTTTTCCTCCATGACAACGCCGAGCCACATGTCACGCAAGTGATCAGAGATACTACACAGCAACTTGCATAGGAGACCTTGTGCCATCCACCTTATTCACTTGATCTTGCCCCATTTGAATACCACAAGTATTTTAATGATGAGTGCTCTGACGAACTGCAGACACTTGTGCCCCCACGTCGCAGACACCCGTGACAAACCCGACAGGCAGCTAAATCCCACCCCCACACAGTAGAGATCCCTAGATGCAAAAGATCCTTCTACTCCAGTAGTTTCTTCCCCAGAACCGCTAGACTCTGGAATTCCATTCCAGGATCATGCTTCCCTAACTGTACTGACATGCAAAAGTTCAAGTGCAACGTGAACCGACATCTTGCTGCCCAAATCCCTACATAGTGCCCCCGTAGTTGCTGACCCTGATAGTAGCCCCTACACCTGAGTGGCAATGTGCCTTGTTTGGGGTGAAAATGTAATAAAAAAAAAATAAAAAATAAAAATAACCTGTTCCATTCCCCCGGATAATCTTCTTCATAAGAAATCCTTCATCAATGAAGTAGTCTTTCACTAAGCCCTCACGGACTTCTTTGCGTCCTAACTGCCCAAGTTTTACTGCAAGGGGGATTGAACAGTTGAAAACTAAATATATTAAAAACGGACAAAACTTGTATTTCATTATTATCCTTCCCTCTTCTTTCCTTTTTACATAGTGTTGGTCAGTGTCATTCTTGGGGTGCAATACGTTGGACATGGTCATTGTGGTTTTTTCGTTCATATAAGAAGGATCTAAAGTCTTTACCCTTCTATTAGATGTGATATTTATTAGGAGCCATGTTGTTTTCAGTTATTCTGTATATTGGTTCCGTTTCGCTGTTCAAGTGTCCTTTCCGTAACCATGTCAATTTTGGCCGAACTTATAAATTGTCCATATGGTTGATTTGCTTTCCTTGTTTCTTTGTTTATGGTTTCGCTGTTCCTAATATTATTTATTTCGGTGTGCCTTTATTTTGGTGTGCCTTTATGTAATATATGTTTTATACTTATCTGGTCTCTTGATCGCAGTGTAAACAAATTGGGTAAATAGGGTGATTCATACCTTTCTCAACTGGATGCTATACTACGTATGATGACCTTAATTTAATTTTTGTAAAAATTTGTTAGCTGTATTACTTCATCCATGAATTGGCTAAGTAGGGTGATTCATACCTTTCCCAATAGAACGCTATATTGTAACAGTCACTATTCTCGACCAACCAATTTAAATCTAAAGTAAACAAATACTTTGCTGCACAACCCCCCGAACAACTTGCAAAAAAACAAAAAAACGAAAACATTATTAAAATTTTTACAAAAAAAATTAAAACATTATTAAAATTTTTATAAAAAAATGAAAACATTATTAAAATTTTTACAAAAAAAATGAAAATGCTAAAAAATTAAAAACCAGATCATCCATTATTTATTTTGGTGTGCCTTTATGTAATTTATGGTATATATTTATCTAGTCTGTATTGCAGTGTAAACAAATTAGGTAAGTAGGGTGATTCATACCTTTCCCAACTGGATGCTATACTACGTATGGTGACCTTAATTTCTTTCTTTACAAAGTTCAGATCGCAATGAAGTAGAATAAGATGTGAAGAAATGAAAGAATTTTAAATGACCAATAAATTCTTGTTGGATTTGACTTTCTTTCTTCTGCATGTCAGTACAGTTGGGGAAGCAGGAACCCGGAAGGGAGACAGAATTTTTAAAAAATGAAAAAATTAAAGAGATGGAGTTTTATGAAGACATTAAAATACAGGAAAATTTTCCGAATTGGTGTTGAATATCAACATATCAAATTCAATGCAAATCTAAAATATTTTATTTGTATTCAAACGAAACCTTTATTTACTTCACGAGGGTAGTATGTTCTCGTTCCATCAGCCATGACTGGATGGTCAATTCGCAATTGTTTTTTAATCGCCTACACTGAGAACTGAACTTTAAACCTTCAGGCGAATATCACTCTTACAAATCATTTTTTCCGAGTACTCTAACCACTGTGTCACGGGTCTTTGCGGACCACAATTTGAAATTCCGTCCAAATTTCGGAGTTCGACAGAAAAATTTCTGAGTTCGACAAGATATACCTGAAGAAGGTCGGAGATTACATCGACTGAAACATTGTAAAAATAGGTCAAGATGAGAGCAATGGTCCAAACAATCCAAATAATATGAATAACCAATCCTTATCTAAAAAATTCAGAAACATGAAATATTTTGTGTAGTTATACAGTGGATAAAAGCGTTGAATCTCTATGGTTCCAGGTGAGTATTGTCTAAAGATAGCGGTTTCAATCCTACCACTCCTTTCAAAAATTCAGGAACATAAAATATTTTAATTTCCAAATCGAATGTTAACCCTAACCTCATACAACACGCTTAATATTAATTAACGATTAAACGTTATTATAATTTCATTTTCTCGATTTAATAATGTAATTATGCAAACGTATCCCTCTCTGAACAAGAGAACGTCTAAATTGATCCAACAGATAAAGCATTTCCGGTCGGGTTAAACGGAAATAAGTAACGTAGTCCTTACATGACGACAGAGACATTTATGTTTAGGTACTTTCCAGCCGTACCTCTTTTCAAACCTGTCACTCGTGACCCATATATGTAACACATCTATCTCTGTCTGTGATCCTCAGTCTGTTATTCCTATTTCTTTCCTTCTTTCCTTCTTTCCTTCTTCCTTGCTGTGACGTCACCTTGTACACAGTTCGGTCATTTGCATACATCTGCTGCTGCCATATGCACATCCGTGTTCTGTTACAAATATTTACGACGATTGACGATTTAATTTTTTGAATTCTTGCTCTAAAGAGTTTCGTTACTTTCTAACCAGCCACCCGGCGAACCCCGCCCCCAGTCATCCACCTGCCTACAGGGAATCAATTGGAATGTTCACTGAAAAATTAGACTGATATTCTCAATGGAGATTTTCTTCTGTCCAACTCTGGTAACACAAAGAAGACGGCCATTTTAATTTAGAAATGACCCAAATATTACCGTTAAGTGCACTTCGGGGAGACATTAATAATAGTCTATTACAGCGATTCTATAAGATTTCTTCCGAACTTATTAATAAGAAGGGATTACATCTCGGACAAAAAAAATAAAGCGAGATGAAATAAAAATTTAAAAAAAAATAAAAATGAATAAATTATTATTATTTGTACTCGCTAGGAGTTCTCACGTCACCTCAGTATGTGGAACACTGTTCCGCTGTCCTGCTTCCCGATTGAATACAACATGATAGCCTTTAAATCCAATGTAAACAATTTCTACCCAATTTACACCATAAATGATTATTATGCTATCACCTTACATTCATTAACCATTATCCTCGAGTGGTCTTCAGACCTTGATAAATGGTAACTCCCAAGTAAAAAAAAAACACACACACGTAATCATCAGAGATTACTTACTGACAATAACCAGTAGTGCTCCCTGTAGTTTGAGCGACAGCAAGTCTCCCGTACTTTCCGTCTTCCCTAACACTTCATGATCATTATAAAATAGTACCACCACAAAGGCTTTGGATAGAGAGGAGACATCCATTTATGGGATTACTTGTAGTTTCAGTTCCCTTGGTTTCATGTAGTATTTTTTATGTACAAGGTGCGTTCAATACGTTTCCAGACTTTATTTGTACAGGCATTTAAAATTGTCATAGACTCTTGAAAATTCAATATGTTCTTGCTATACATGTTATTAGATAACTGACCAATTTTTATGATTTCAGGTTCAAATTGACAGCTACAGCAGAAAATGGAATATACCCTACTAAAGCCTGATTATCACAGTTGGTGAATTTCAAAAATGCAATCTGGACGTGAGGACACTTTAGAAGAACGACATGCAAGAAAATTCTGTTTTAAACTTGGAAAAAAATGTCACAGAAACGTATGGAACGATTCAGACTGCTTTTGGACCATCGTTGCAGGGATACTATGTAACAGCAAGATGTCTGTTTACATTATATTTAAACTTCTGCATGTCAGTGCAGTTGGAGAAGCAGGAACCCGGAAGGGAGTTCCAAAGTCTAGAAGTTCTGGGGTGGGGGGACTATTGTGTTGGAGATATTCTTAACAAGACTTTTTAGGGTAATTTGCATACATGACTTTATGCAAATTACCCTCTGTTATTTGAGGAGAGACTTTATGCAAATTACCCTCTGTTATTTGAGGAGAGACTTTATGCAAATTACCTTCTGTTATTTGAGGAGAGACTTTATGCAAATTACCCTCTGTTATTTGAGGAGAGACTTTATGCAAATTACCCTCTGTTATTTGAGGAGAGACTTTATGCAAATTACCCTCTGTTATTTGAGGAGAGACTTTATGCAAATTACCTTCTGTTATTTGAGGAGAGACTATATATAAAAACTAAAAAAAAACATTGGAGGAGCAGAATTTGAAAAAAGAATTTATTGAAAGGAATGAAAACACTTCACCTCTGACCAAATTTTCTTCAACAAAAAAAAATTCTCCAGAACAACCGTTTTGGAAATTATCGAACTTCAAACTGACATAAGTATCACTCTTTATTGTATTTATAATTTGTAGTCATGAATATAATTTGTTTTTGAACGCAATAACTTGTTGGTTTTTAATTGCCTTCGTCCCAAAAAAAAAACGGAAGGTTATTCTGTTCCAAAAAATGGTTCTTTTCTATAAACAAAAAAAAATGTGTTAGAAACACCCAACTCAAGAAAATTGCTAACAATTACAGTAAAAGGCTTTCTTACATCCAAGGATCTCTACAGTGAAGAGGTGGGACTTTGCTGCTTGTCAGGTTTGTTGGGGGATACAAGGGCTTGTAGTTCATCAGAGCATTCACCATTAAAATACTTGTAAAACAGGCAGAGGGATGCAACATTTCGTTGATGGAACAGAGGTTGAATCTTAGATGATAGTTCAGGACCTGTCAGGTTGGCGACTCTCTTTTGAACCTTGTCCAGGAGTGAGAGTCTAGTAGCAGATGCACCAGCCCAAATGTGACAACAATATTCCATACATGGGCGAAAGGTGGTCTTGTAGAGGTACAGGATACTTTCAGGCGTAAGTAACTTTCTAGCATGGTAGAGAGAGCCCACCTTCCTCGCAGCAGCCTTGGCAATGCTTTTGATGTATCTGTTCCAACTCATGTTCCCTGTGAACATTAAGCCGAGGAGTTTGAACAAAGTACTTTCATGTAATGTATCATTAGCCATTGCTTTTGGTGGTTGAGGTTTCTTGTAATTATTGAAGGAAATGAGCTTAATTTTCACAACATTGAACGTTATCATCCATTTTTGTTACCATTCCACTACAGACTGGAGGTCTTCCTCTAGAGTTTCCACCATTGTCTATGGTATGTGTTCATTTGTTTTCCCCTTATGCCTGTTACAGAGCGTGATGTCATCAGCAAATATACCCATCTCAGAGACTATTTTATCAGGAAGATCATTTATGAATATAAGGAATAATAAAGGTCAAAGGAGGTACCCCCGCATTTATATCATATCGTCTAGACATATGACCATCGAGGAAAACCTGGATTCTTCTCTTATTTTAGAAGGATTTAATTATATTAAGTATTCGTCCAGTAATACCATAGGATCTGATTTTCATGAGAAGACCATCGTGCCATACCTTGTCAAAAGCCTTAGATATATCTAGGGCTTCTGCTCTCCCCCCCCCCACTGCATATCCAGTGCATGGTATATATGTTCAGAGATTACAGTTTGAATATCTGCAGTTGAACGGGCTTGCCTAAATCCATATTGATGGTCAGACAGAACTTTAGCAACTGTAAGGTGGTGGACTAGAGCTTGATTAATTATGGACTCAAATATTTTGGCGAAAAGCGGGAGGAAGCTAATGGGGCAATAATTTGATGGGTCACTTCTTTCACCAGAATTCTTGTAAATTGGTACCATAGAAGCAATTTTCCAGCAGTCAGGGAAACAAAATTCATTGAAGAGTTTGGAGATAACTGGAGCAACCTCAGCAGAGCATTATTTTAATAGTACAGCCGGGATGAGATCAGGTCCACATGCTTTTGAGGTGTCAATGATTTTTATGATATGATGTACTTGAGAAAGGGTGATTTTCGGATAATCTAATGTGGTTTCTGTCTGCAAAGGAAAATCAGGGAGGGACTAATTTGCTGGGTTCAAAATAGAGTTTGAGTCAAACTGATAGGCAAACATGTTTCTCAGTTGCCGTGCAAACAACCTTATCATCGTTGGATAATGAGGGGAATTATTAATTTCCCATTATTTACTACACTTTTGTACATTTTCCCAAAATCACGAGTTCCTAATTTCTGTGTTTTCTGGTGGTTTCAGTATATTCTCTCTTAGCTCTCGCTATTTCTTTCTATCAATTACTTCTAGCTTCTATAAACTTTTGTCTGTTTGTACTGAACTTATGCCGGATAAATCTGCAGTATGCATATTGCCTCTAAGCAATGGCTGCTGTGAAAGTAGACGTAAACTATTGGGGAGAGTGGGGTTTGCTATAGAACTTCCGTGTGGGAACATCTGCTTCAATTGCTGCTTTGAACCATTCAGTAGTCTCATTTGTGCACTGTTCTGCAGGAAGAGAAAAGATATTTCCCCACGGGGCACCTCTGATGAGATCCCTGATGGCATCTCAGTTAGCCTCATTGTAGTACCTTGTCGTTTTGAGCAATTGCTCTTCAACTTGGGGTCAAGAGTTTAGAGTAATGTCTATCATTATTGTTACACAATCCTCAGAAACTGTTGTCATAAATAGATCCAGAAGTGAGGCTTTCTAGTCTTGACAATCTGGGAGATGGATCGGGAATGTTACTGTCTGGTGGGTCTTGTGTTGAGTTTTCATTAATTCTTTCCTGAGAATTAACTGGCAAAGAATGTTAGTGCTGGAATTGAATGATTGTATAAAATAAATAGATAAGTATTTTTTTTATTTTAACATTTTCAAGAACCGGAGAGTTGAGGCACGTGACCCGTAATGCAAACGGTTGTTTTATTCATCATGTTTTTATAACACCATTTTCAACTGTACTTGTCTCCCCCCCCCCACCCACCTCGAATACAAGGGAATTCAGGTAGAAGACTTATAAATATAGAGAACTCAAAAAGCATCAGGACAGATACTACACCTTACTCCTAGCTAAAAGTTCTCTATATCATTGTGCCAGTGAAGGTCTGATTAATGCTCTCCTTCCTCGATCTCCATTGCTGTTTCGTGTGGCATCATCCAACACTTGCAGATTCAATTTCCTTTGCTCATCTTTTGTTATATTTTCTATTTAATGCCCCCTCATGAGGACAGTATTAGAAACGAAATCGGTTTTTATGTGGGTGCGATACAGCTCCCCAGAAAGTAACACTCTGAGTTGTAACAAATATTTTAATTGCTGAAGTCTAGAAGGAATTCTGATTCCCAGACAGAGGGCAAAAATGCTGAAGTGTAGCATCAGAACAGATACTACACCTCTCTTTCTCTCTCTCTCTCTCTCTCTCTCTCTCTCTCCCCCTCTCTCTCTCTCTCAAAGACATTTCTTGTCTGAGATCTGAGAATTAAGAAAGTTTTCAGTATTAGAAATAAAATATTTGTCAGTTAATTTAACCGATGCTGAGAGATAGAGACTTTTATTTCTGTATGAAAAGAAAACTGGTTGGTAAGTAGACATTCACAAAGGTGTTCAAAACATTAATATTTTCCCTTGAGAATGCAATCATTCCAGAACTTGCATTGGAGAGCAATTATCTTACTTTGAGCTTTGAAATATGTAACCTTGTTGCCTTGCGATGAAATATTTGTTTAGTTTAAATGAGCAAATATTTCTGAAAGATAAGTCAGTCTCAGTAGCCATATTTTGTCCTTCAATTTGGAATGTGTAAAATCAATGCTTTGCAAGTTCTTCCCAAATCTGCGCACGATAAACTAAAGATGCAAGAATGAAGTTAATAACTTTATCACATCATCATCTCATTTAAAGCATTCGCTCAATTACAAGGCCGATGCAAGAAACAGTACCTGAGTTTTTGTTTTTATGCCTGAATATTTGCTGGAGCTCCATCAGTGCATATACTTGAGCTCTTTTGAGCCCCTAAGGACGCCAAATCCCAGTGTAAATGGATACCGCTACAGTTCCAGGCCTTAACACGTATATTTGAGTTGACCACTGTATAAAACCACTATATAGTCAAACATATCAAGTTTTTGCTGAGAAATATGAAAAAAGAACCACAGAAGAGGGGCGTTTTTAGCACCAAAAGTCCTCGGGGATGTGAACCAGAATTTTGCCAGGGTCACCCATACTGGATTTATATTAAGAACAACGAGCTCCACATTTTGGCCAAGTTTCAGAAAAATCTAATAGATGGATCAAAAATTATAGAGCAAAATGTGTCATTTTTAGCCATTTTGGAGCATTTTTTACCTCTTTTAAGCCCCTGGGGACGCAACTGGAATTTTCGCAAAAAATTTTTTTTTACTGTGCACATCTGTTTAATGAAATACAATTTGTGACACAGTTTCAGGAAAAATACTCCTCAAAAAAGATTCAATTATTTGTATGAGTCTTCAGAGGCTTGCCCAATAACATGTTCTCTTCAAAGCTGAAATTATGTAACGAACAAATAAAATATGGCTAAGCCAACAACGTCCGTGGATTAATCCATTCCGAATGCAAAATGCTGACTTAACTTTACTCTTCCAATTAATTCCTCTTAGCAAAACTCAGCCGTATCACTAATACGTTTAGAAACTGTATTGTTAGAAATTGGCATACATTCTATGGAACGAACATATTTTTTTTGGCCTATCATATACTCCACTAAATTTTTTGCACCAGTTTTTATTAAATTTTCAGCAATTGTATGGACTTCATATTGCTATTCTAATTTTCTCCCCCCCCCTCTCTCTCTCTCTCTCTCTCTCTCTCTCTCTCTCTCTCGCCTTATTATTGGTAATTTCCCAGCACTAGCTTTCACTCCAGATCAGAAATGGAAGTCGTCTACCAAACTTGCTGGAAAAAGAAGTTCACGTTTACAACAACAACAACAACAACAACGAAATCAAGCATATCTGAGGAAAGGAATATTTTCCGAAATATCATACAATACAGAACTTCCATCACCGATACAAGAACATAATACAATGTTATAAAAGTATTTAAAAATATGTACAGTCTGACACTCCAGAAGTACCTCATTTTTGATGCGACCATCTATCTAACTCTAACCCTGTAACAGAGAATCAGATCAAGTGCTGCTACTTTTTTGTTTCTAGAATAAAAATTCGACTTCACAATCTAGTGGGAAATGATTTTTTCTACAGAAAAAAAAACATTTTTTTTTTCCATGGAATGTGTTCGATTCTTTTGTTGTTTAATTTTATTTCAGTTAGAGTTCTCAGAAATCAAAAAGCCCCTTGCTGGAGACTCATCTGTGTATTCGGATATTCCACTTAAGCTTTGCTTTATCTCTCAAGCACTGAGTAAAGAAGTTGAGAACATAATTTTTCTCTCTTATTTTTATTATTGGAATCCGTTTGAGCAATTATGATGGAAGACCAGATAAAACGAAAAAATTTAAATATGTAAGACCAAAATATCCAACCCATGGCGCAGTGGATAGAGATGTTGAATTTCTAGAGTTCCAGGTGAACGTTGTCTGAAGATAGCGGTTTCAATCCTACCCAAAGCTGGCCAGAGGCTTTTTTGGTCAACACGTGGTGAGACGACAACAACCATGGAAGGCAGTAATTACTATGACAACAGCATATTCTTTTCATTGTTTTGACTCTCGAGTGTGTATCTGTTGGTATCTTATATGCTTTTATATAGAGTGATGTGGTTCTCAGTTGATTATTATTCTTATCTCGTCGCGGTCAACCACTAACCCTAACCCTAACCACCTGACGAAGGCCAGAGAAATAGTCGACTGAAACATTGTAAAACAATAATTATGAAGATGAGGATAATAAATAATATTCCTCTCCCCAGTTGACCATTTAAATATATCTTTTTCTTGTGGCCTTTCTATCACTATGAAGCTGCACATGCCATCATCGTCCCGCTCGTTGTGCCAGTTCAAAGTTGTTCTTCGATCCAGTCGGCGCTGCAACAAAGAATTATGTTCTTCCAAACAAAAATCATTAAAAAAAATTAGCAAAAGTTTCGAAATTACAAATTAGTTTTCATATTATTTGCAGCATTCGGACTACTGTTCTCATCTCGAGTGTTATTTGCACAATGTTTCGGCCGCTGTAACCTTCGACCTTCTTCAGATGTATCTTGTCAAACTTGGAAACATTTCTGTCAAACTTGGGAATCTGCACATAATTTTGAATGGAACCTTTTATTTTATCCACGGGATGTGGGGAGGGGTAGTATGCTCTCATTAAATCAGTAATTTACAATTTTTTTTTTTTTTAGTGTCTCTCACGCTGAGGAGTGAACCTTCAACCTCTAGAAGGGTGTAACTTGCAATTGATTTTACCAAGTACCTTATCCATTTCGCCATGGGTCCTTGTGCAAGAATTCAGTTCATAATTCTGTGCAGATTCTTGATTTCGACAACCGTCTGACCTTTTGCAGGTCAGACGATACATCGACGAAAACATTGTGAAAATGACACTCAAAATGAGAATAGTAGTCCAATTAATCTAAATAAATGATTAATCCTCATCTCAAAAATTCTCGTTTTCGTTGAAGAATAACTTACAAAATTACAAAATGAGATTTTTTTCTCAGCAAAACAAAACAAAAATGCAAGCCCAACAACCTCCTCAAACATCACACTCCAGCTGCCTGCTTTGTCCCCCGAAAACAATCTACCTGCATCATGCCTAGAGGCTCTAACTGCTTCTTCTCATATTATGGAATCTTTTCACCTCTAATCAGAAATCATAGATTCTAACTTTTGTCAGTGGTCACTATTCAGCCACCCAGAGAATGATATCCACCAGAGATAATATCCAACCAGTGTCTACTTAAATGGCTTATCTGCAGACAATCACGGACATTATTCCTTAAATGGGTGGCTTTTAGTCTGAACCCCGTTTAATGAGGTACTTATTTTATTTCAAACCAAAAGAATATCCTTTGGGTGGCCAGACTCCAACAATTCTCTCACCCCCCCCCCATCCTCACCTGCAACATCTGCCATTTGTATGCACCAACAAACACGCAGACAAGTGCATGTTTACAAAACTGCCAATTTCCTCTGCATGTCTAACATAAAACGGAATTTTCATGAACAAAGTTTCTTTCCAATGATTTCCTATCAGTGAAATATGTTACCATGGGATTGCATCCTTTGTGGTCTACAACTAGAAAGTAATCGTTTTCAAATCCAATGTCAACAAATACTTGCTAAAAATTGTCCTTAATAAATTTGCCTCATCCTATTCACCATTCTCAATCCTCTTGTAACATTCTTCACCATTCAACCAAAGCAGGCCATCTAAAGATACTGACTTTCTGACCTAGAATGCACCAAATATTGATTTTACTATTTTTTTTTTCTGTCCTTTTGCAAAAGTTTGAGCATGTTCTGCAATAAAAAAAAAAAAATAATAATAACAATTCTTCTCTACAAAACAACCAAACCAAACACAATGAATAAATATTTAGAGATAAAAAGAACTCGGAGCATAGCTTTTTCAAAAACTATTTTTTTTTCTACATAGTCACCATCATTCTCAATACACTTTTATCAACGATGAACAATGGCTGTGTATGAGCGCCCGTGGTGTGCTTTGACATACAAGGGTCATACCAAAAATAAAACCCTTATGTTTTTTAACAACAAAATTTGAAGAGCTACGAAGACGGAATCAGTATCATTAAAAAGAGTGACAGTTATTCATTTTTCTACATAGTCACCACAATTCTCAATGAACTTTTGCCAGGAATTCAATAACACAATTCTGCTTCGGACACAGTACTATGACAGAGATTCCTTTTTCTAGGTCTCACAGTATGGCACAATCACTATGAAATACCGGCCAGTACAAGATGGGTGACCATTTGGAACTACCAAGGCACTGTATGTATGTATGTATGTATGTATGTATGTATGTATGTAAGTGGAATGTCAGTGCGTAAAACGACAGAGTTTACTTTTTATTGGAGTTTGCATGAATTAACACGAAAAAGGATTGATATGCCATAAAATTAACACGAAAAAGGATTGATATGCCATAAAATTAACAAGAAAAAGGAATGCTATGCCATAAAATTAACACGAAAAAGGATTGATATGCCATAAAATTAACACGAAAAAGGATTGATATGCCATAAAATTAACACGAAAAAGGATTGATATGCCATAAAATTAACACGAAAAAGGATTGATATGCCATAAAATTAACACGAAAAAGGATTGCTATGCCATAAAATTAACACGAAAAAGGATTGATATGCCATAAAATTAACACGAAAAAGGATTGATATGCCATAAAATTAACACGAAAAAGGATTGATATGCCATAAAATTAACACGAAAAAGGATTGATATGCCATAAAATTAACACGAAAAAGGATTGATATGCCATAAAATTAACACGAAAAAGGAATGCTATGCCATAAAATTAACACGAAAAAGGATTGATATGCCATAAAATTAACACGAAAAAGGATTGATATGCCATAAAATTAACACGAAAAAGGATTGATATGCCATAAAATTAACACGAAAAAGGATTGCTATGCCATAAAATTAACACGAAAAAGGATTGATATGCCATAAAATTAACACGAAAAAGGATTGCTATGCCATAAAATTAACACGAAAAAGGATTGATATGCCATAAAATTAACACGAAAAAGGATTGATATGCCATAAAATTAACACGAAAAAGGATTGATATGCCATAAAATTAACACGAAAAAGGATTGATATGCCATAAAATTAACACGAAAAAGGATTGATATGCCATAAAATTAACACGAAAAAGGATTGATATGCCATAAAATTAACACGAAAAAGGATTGATATGCCATAAAATTAACACGAAAAAGGATTGATATGCCATAAAATTAACACGAAAAAGGATTGCTATGCCATAAAATTAACACGAAAAAGGATTGATATGCCATAAAATTAACACGAAAAAGGATTGCTATGCCATAAAATTAACACGAAAAAGGATTGATATGCCATAAAATTAACACGAAAAAGGATTGATATGCCATAAAATTAACACGAAAAAGGATTGATATGCCATAAAATTAACACGAAAAAGGATTGATATGCCATAAAATTAACACGAAAAAGGATTGATATGCCATAAAATTAACACGAAAAAGGATTGATATGCCATAAAATTAACACGAAAAAGGATTGATATGCCATAAAATTAACACGAAAAAGGATTGATATGCCATAAAATTAACACGAAAAAGGAATGCTATGCCATAAAATTAACACGAAAAAGGATTGATATGCCATAAAATTAACACGAAAAAGGATTGATATGCCATAAAATTAACACGAAAAAGGATTGCTATGCCATAAAATTAACACGAAAAAGGATTGCTATGCCATAAAATTAACACGAAAAAGGATTGATATGCCATAAAATTAACACGAAAAAGGATTGCTATGCCATAAAATTAACACGAAAAAGGATTGATATGCCATAAAATTAACACGAAAAAGGATTGATATGCCATAAAATTAACACGAAAAAGGATTGATATGCCATAAAATTAACACGAAAAAGGATTGATATGCCATAAAATTAACACGAAAAAGGATTGATATGCCATAAAATTAACACGAAAAAGGAATGCTATGCCATAAAATTAACACGAAAAAGGATTGATATGCCATAAAATTAACACGAAAAAGGATTGATATGCCATAAAATTAACACGAAAAAGGATTGATATGCCATAAAATTAACACGAAAAAGGATTGATATGCCATAAAATTAACACGAAAAAGGATTGATATGCCATAAAATTAACACGAAAAAGGATTGCTATGCCATAAAATTAACACGAAAAAGGATTGATATGCCATAAAATTAACACGAAAAAGGATTGATATGCCATAAAATTAACACGAAAAAGGATTGATATGCCATAAAATTAACACGAAAAAGGATTGATATGCCATAAAATTAACACGAAAAAGGATTGATATGCCATAAAATTAACACGAAAAAGGATTGATATGCCATAAAATTAACACGAAAAAGGATTGATATGCCATAAAATTAACACGAAAAAGGATTGATATGCCATAAAATTAACACGAAAAAGGATTGCTATGCCATAAAATTAACACGAAAAAGGATTGATATGCCATAAAATTAACACGAAAAAGGAATGCTATGCCATAAAATTAACACGAAAAAGGATTGATATGCCATAAAATTAACACGAAAAAGGATTGATATGCCATAAAATTAACACGAAAAAGGATTGCTATGCCATAAAATTAACACGAAAAAGGATTGATATGCCATAAAATTAACACGAAAAAGGATTGCTATGCCATAAAATTAACACGAAAAAGGATTGATATGCCATAAAATTAACACGAAAAAGGATTGATATGCCATAAAATTAACACGAAAAAGGATTGATATGCCATAAAATTAACACGAAAAAGGATTGATATGCCATAAAATTAACACGAAAAAGGATTGATATGCCATAAAATTAACACGAAAAAGGATTGATATGCCATAAAATTAACACGAAAAAGGATTGATATGCCATAAAATTAACACGAAAAAGGAATGCTATGCCATAAAATTAACACGAAAAAGGATTGATATGCCATAAAATTAACACGAAAAAGGATTGATATGCCATAAAATTAACACGAAAAAGGATTGCTATGCCATAAAATTAACACGAAAAAGGATTGATATGCCATAAAATTAACACGAAAAAGGATTGCTATGCCATAAAATTAACACGAAAAAGGATTGATATGCCATAAAATTAACACGAAAAAGGATTGATATGCCATAAAATTAACACGAAAAAGGATTGATATGCCATAAAATTAACACGAAAAAGGATTGATATGCCATAAAATTAACACGAAAAAGGATTGATATGCCATAAAATTAACACGAAAAAGGATTGCTATGCCATAAAATTAACACGAAAAAGGATTGATATGCCATAAAATTAACACGAAAAAGGATTGCTATGCCATAAAATTAACACGAAAAAGGATTGATATGCCATAAAATTAACACGAAAAAGGATTGATATGCCATAAAATTAACACGAAAAAGGATTGATATGCCATAAAATTAACACGAAAAAGGATTGCTATGCCATAAAATTAACACGAAAAAGGATTGATATGCCATAAAATTAACACGAAAAAGGATTGCTATGCCATAAAATTAACACGAAAAAGGATTGATATGCCATAAAATTAACACGAAAAAGGATTGATATGCCATAAAATTAACACGAAAAAGGATTGATATGCCATAAAATTAACACGAAAAAGGATTGATATGCCATAAAATTAACACGAAAAAGGATTGCTATGCCATAAAATTAACACGAAAAAGGATTGATATGCCATAAAATTAACACGAAAAAGGATTGATATGCCATAAAATTAACACGAAAAAGGATTGATATGCCATAAAATTAACACGAAAAAGGATTGATATGCCATAAAATTAACACGAAAAAGGATTGCTATGCCATAAAATTAACACGAAAAAGGATTGCTATGCCATAAAATTAACACGAAAAAGGATTGATATGCCATAAAATTAACACGAAAAAGGATTGATATGCCATAAAATTAACACGAAAAAGGAATGCTATGCCATAAAATTAACACGAAAAAGGATTGATATGCCATAAAATTAACACGAAAAAGGATTGATATGCCATAAAATTAACACGAAAAAGGATTGATATGCCATAAAATTAACACGAAAAAGGATTGATATGCCATAAAATTAACACGAAAAAGGATTGCTATGCCATAAAATTAACACGAAAAAGGAATGCTATGCCATAAAATTAACACGAAAAAGGATTGATATGCCATAAAATTAACACGAAAAAGGATTGCTATGCCATAAAATTAACACGAAAAAGGATTGCTATGCCATAAAATTAACACGAAAAAGGATTGATATGCCATAAAATTAACACGAAAAAGGATTGATATGCCATAAAATTAACACGAAAAAGGATTGCTATGCCATAAAATTAACACGAAAAAGGATTGATATGCCATAAAATTAACACGAAAAAGGAATGCTATGCCATAAAATTAACACGAAAAAGGATTGATATGCCATAAAATTAACACGAAAAAGGATTGCTATGCCATAAAATTAACACGAAAAAGGATTGCTATGCCATAAAATTAACACGAAAAAGGATTGATATGCCATAAAATTAACACGAAAAAGGATTGCTATGCCATAAAATTAACACGAAAAAGGATTGCTATGCCATAAAATTAACACGAAAAAGGATTGATATGCCATAAAATTAACACGAAAAAGGATTGATATGCCATAAAATTAACACGAAAAAGGATTGATATGCCATAAAATTAACACGAAAAAGGATTGCTATGCCATAAAATTAACACGAAAAAGGATTGATATGCCATAAAATTAACACGAAAAAGGATTGATATGCCATAAAATTAACACGAAAAAGGATTGCTATGCCATAAAATTAACACGAAAAAGGATTGCTATGCCATAAAATTAACACGAAAAAGGATTGATATGCCATAAAATTAACACGAAAAAGGATTGCTATGCCATAAAATTAACACGAAAAAGGATTGCTATGCCATAAAATTAACACGAAAAAGGATTGATATGCCATAAAATTAACACGAAAAAGGATTGATATGCCATAAAATTAACACGAAAAAGGATTGCTATGCCATAAAATTAACACGAAAAAGGATTGATATGCCATAAAATTAACACGAAAAAGGATTGATATGCCATAAAATTAACACGAAAAAGGATTGCTATGCCATAAAATTAACACGAAAAAGGATTGCTATGCCATAAAATTAACACGAAAAAGGATTGATATGCCATAAAATTAACACGAAAAAGGATTGCTATGCCATAAAATTAACACGAAAAAGGATTGCTATGCCATAAAATTAACACGAAAAAGGATTGATATGCCATAAAATTAACACGAAAAAGGATTGATATGCCATAAAATTAACACGAAAAAGGATTGCTATGCCATAAAATTAACACGAAAAAGGATTGCTATGCCATAAAATTAACACGAAAAAGGATTGATATGCCATAAAATTAACACGAAAAAGGAATGCTATGCCATAAAATTAACACGAAAAAGGATTGCTATGCCATAAAATTAACACGAAAAAGGATTGATATGCCATAAAATTAACACGAAAAAGGATTGCTATGCCATAAAATTAACACGAAAAAGGATTGATATGCCATAAAATTAACACGAAAAAGGAATGATATGCCATAAAATTAACACGAAAAAGGATTGCTATGCCATAAAATTAACACGAAAAAGGATTGCTATGCCATAAAATTAACACGAAAAAGGATTGCTATGCCATAAAATTAACACGAAAAAGGATTGATATGCCATAAAATTAACACGAAAAAGGATTGATATGCCATAAAATTAACACGAAAAAGGATTGCTATGCCATAAAATTAACACGAAAAAGGATTGATATGCCATAAAATTAACACGAAAAAGGATTGATATGCCATAAAATTAACACGAAAAAGGATTGCTATGCCATAAAATTAACACGAAAAAGGATTGCTATGCCATAAAATTAACACGAAAAAGGATTGATATGCCATAAAATTAACACGAAAAAGGATTGCTATGCCATAAAATTAACACGAAAAAGGATTGCTATGCCATAAAATTAACACGAAAAAGGATTGATATGCCATAAAATTAACACGAAAAAGGATTGATATGCCATAAAATTAACACGAAAAAGGATTGCTATGCCATAAAATTAACACGAAAAAGGATTGATATGCCATAAAATTAACACGAAAAAGGAATGATATGCCATAAAATTAACACGAAAAAGGATTGATATGCCATAAAATTAACACGAAAAAGGATTGATATGCCATAAAATTAACACGAAAAAGGATTGATATGCCATAAAATTAACACGAAAAAGGATTGATATGCCATAAAATTAACACGAAAAAGGATTGATATGCCATAAAATTAACACGAAAAAGGATTGATATGCCATAAAATTAACACGAAAAAGGAATGATATGCCATAAAATTAACACGAAAAAGGATTGATATGCCATAAAATTAACACGAAAAAGGAATGATATGCCATAAAATTAACACGAAAAAGGATTGATATGCCATAAAATTAACACGAAAAAGGATTGATATGCCATAAAATTAACACGAAAAAGGATTGATATGCCATAAAATTAACACGAAAAAGGATTGATATGCCATAAAATTAACAAATATTTGAAGAAGTGCTATGATCCCTACATGACAACCAAAACAAATATCACAATAAAATTAGACAGTTTGATTCTCCATATACAGACCTGGGTGGGTTATAAGGAGACCTAGATTTGCCCAGTTACCCGGGTCCCCCTCTTGGCATTGCAGATAAAGTGTGATGGAAAATCAAGCCAATATGGTCAGAGCCAATGCAACTGCAGGAGTTGCCAAAAAGGTGTTGCAATGCTTCAGCATTGCTTCTCAGGATTCCGAAACCAGATTTTTTCTCGGGATTCCGAAACCAGATTTTTTTCTCGGGATTCCGAAACCAGATTTTTTTCTCGGGATTCCGAAACCAGATTTTTTTCTCGGGATTCCGAAACCAGATTTTTTTCTCAGGATTCCGAAACCAGATTTTTTTCTCAGGATTCCGAAACCAGATTTTTTTCTCAGGATTCCGAAACCAGATTTTTTTCTCAGGATTCCGAAACCAGATTTTTTTCTCAGGATTCCGAAACCAGATTTTTTTCTCAGGATTCCGAAACCAGATTTTTTTCTCAGGATTCCGAAACCAGATTTTTTTCTCAGGATTCCGAAACCAGATTTTTTTCTCAGGATTCCGAAACCAGATTTTTTTCTCAGGATTCCGAAACCAGATTTTTTTCTCAGGATTCCGAAACCAGATTTTTTTCTCAGGATTCCGAAACCAGATTTTTTTCTCAGGATTCCGAAACCAGATTTTTTTCTCAGGATTCCGAAACCAGATTTTTTTCTCAGGATTCCGAAACCAGATTTTTTTCTCAGGATTCCGAAACCAGATTTTTTTCTCAGGATTCCGAAAACAGATTTTTTTCTCAGGATTCCGAAACCAGATTTTTTTCTCAGGATTCCGAAACCAGATTTTTTTCTCAGGATTCCGAAACCAGATTTTTTTCTCAGGATTCCGAAACCAGATTTTTTTCTCAGGATTCCGAAACCAGATTTTTTTCTCAGGATTCCGAAAACAGATTTTTTTCTCAGGATTCCGAAAACAGATTTTTTTCTCAGGATTCCGAAACCAGATTTTTTTCTCAGGATTCCGAAACCAGATTTTTTTCTCAGGATTCCGAAACCAGATTTTTTTCTCAGGATTCCGAAACCAGATTTTTTTCTCAGGATTCCGAAACCAGATTTTTTTCTCAGGATTCCGAAACCAGATTTTTTTCTCAGGATTCCGAAACCAGATTTTTTTCTCAGGATTCCGAAACCAGATTTTTTTCTCAGGATTCCGAAACCAGATTTTTTTCTCAGGATTCCGAAACCAGATTTTTTTCTCAGGATTCCGAAACCAGATTTTTTTCTCAGGATTCCGAAAACAGATTTTTTTCTCAGGATTCCGAAACCAGATTTTTTTCTCAGGATTCCGAAACCAGATTTTTTTCTCAGGATTCCGAAACCAGATTTTTTTCTCAGGATTCCGAAACCAGATTTTTTTCTCAGGATTCCGAAACCAGATTTTTTTCTCAGGATTCCGAAACCAGATTTTTTTCTCAGGATTCCGAAACCAGATTTTTTTTCATGTTTTACTCCCTTAGCCTTTGCCTTTCCCAAGTCATCCACGGGGCAGTGGGGCTATTTGCCCATAGCTGGTGAAAATTTTAAAATATTTTATGATATATTTATTTTTTGCGGGGGGAGTACCCGGCGTTGTCCGGTTGTTTGGAGGTGTGTGTGGTTGGGGGTTAAGAAAAAAGTTTTGGTAGGTGAGTATGAGGATAGAACCCGAACCCTTGAGGCGAAGTTGGAAATTAAAGTGTGAAAAGAAAATGTGCGACGTTAACAATTGGGCCACCGCACGATACTAAGGGAAACACGTTTGAATTTATTAAATTACTTAGATTTGGCAGGTGCACGTTTTAATGACTTAATGAGGTCAACTTTGACTGCGGGATAGTATTTCATTTACTGCGGGAACGCTTTTTTTATTTTTATTTTTCCAAGATGTTGGTTGGGAGGGGGCAGCTCTCCTTGTCCAAATTGAATAGCAATTGTCTGATATAAGGAAAATATTTCCACATTGATCAAATCTGATTGCTTTTGGATATTTCCGGCGATCGCGACTGGAAAAAATTCCACCAGATTTAGTGTCGCTTTTATTATACGAAAAAGCCTAATCCACATGCGGCGAGCGAAAACTGTTGAATATTTATCTTCCCGAAGTCGAGCAAATTAAATAGACAGGCGAGCTCTGTTGTTAACATGGAGATATTATGATTTATATGTGATATAAAAAGTTTTAAGAAGTTGTGAGCCGACTGAACGCTTTTCAGAAAAAAGCCTTTCTTGGACATACACACATTTTCGCTTTTATATATATAGATGACGGAGATCCTCATTTTGGTTATGGTTGTACTAAAATAAAAGCAAAACCTTAAAAAGAGTCGGACGAAAGAAATACATATTGTGTAACGCTAAAAATATTACGTAACGATAAAAATATTACGTAACGATAAAATATTACGTAACGATAAAAATATTACGTAACGATAAAAATATTACGTAACGATAAAAATATTACGTAACGATAAAAATTTAGAACATATTTCCAATATTGAAGAAAATAATGAGGATTGTCATTGTATGAAAGTAGAAGAAGAGTCCATCTATTCACAAAATAGGGTATATCAGCATCACACAATAACAGTTTTGTCCTGAGAATATTTCCTTACTAGCGAGACCTATGAAAATTCCACGGACTGAGAAATATATTTATTGAGCAAATATGTTTTTGATAAAGCTAATATATTACTTGATAGTGCAAAAAATGAGTTTATTTGACAGACAACCCAAAAATACGCAGCAAATATGAGTTTATTCAAATTTCTATGAAAATAGTATCTACTGTATTCTAAATATAGAACTCACACAAATGAAATAAATCAATAAATACTAATGAATACTCATAAAGTAATATTGTGCTACATAGTTCAATACAAATAATAAAATCACATTGTAAAAGATAATCTTTAATTTACTCCTTTAGTCCAGCACCTGTTGGCTGACAATGTTCTTTTTTGTCCTGTTTCTTTTGAATGTTCCCTTTTTAGGTAACATTTCACTAACTTATTTCTTCTGTGATGAACCACTGCACGTCAAAATTATTACAAGTTCCTTTCTCACACGATTACAACAATATAAAATAGTTTAAAAATTAAATTGCATATTTATATATTTAGAAGACATATTAGATTTTAGCAAAAGTGAGCAACAGCACAAGGAAGATTTAGATAGAGTATTTAGGATCCTTAGGGATAACAATTTAAAGATTTCCTTAGATAAGTGTGTATTCGGAGTACTAGAGTTAGATTTCTTAGGTTTTCACGTAACCAAAGAAGGCTTGTTGCCTACTTTAAAGAAAATCAAACAGTTTGAAAATTTTCCGATACTTAAGGACTCAAAAAGCTTACGTAGATTTCTGGGGATGACAGGTTTTTACCGCAAATTAGTCCCTAATTATGCATCCATAATTATACCACTATCCGAATGGATAAGGTTGGATCCTGAAGCAAAGACTGAGCTTAATGAGGAAGAAACTAATGCCTTCAAAACAATAATAAGCAAATTATCGGAAATTACGGCGTTAGCTCATCCACAGTCTTCAGCTACAGAATACCACTTAGTTACAAATGCTAGTGAATACGCCGCTGGTGCTGCATTACATCAGTTGATAGATAAGAAACCAGTACCTATAGGTTTCTTTTCCAAGAAATTTTATCAAACCCAAGCCAAGTATTCCACATTTGACAGAGAGCTACTAGCGGCTTATTTTTCAGTGATTCATTTCCGCCACCTCATAGAAGGTCGTCACGTGACATTATTCACTGATCATAAGCCATTATGCGGAGCCTTTTATAGTCAGACACCAGCAAAGTCAGATCGACAACAGCAACACTTATCAGTGCTTGCCGAATATATTGCTAATGTGGAGTACATTAAAGGAGCTGAGAATATAGTCTCGGCCTGCATTAGCTGTGCAGATAGATGCATGCGACTTGGCTGAAATCGCCCAGGCACAAAAAGGTGATGACGAAATAAAGTCATACACTAATTTGAAAGAATACTCAGTCCTATGTGATACTTCAACTAAGTACCCCAGATCGTTTATCCCAAAAGAGCTTCGTCAAACTATTTTCAACATAGTATCTATAAAACTGGTCAAGTCCAGATACTTTTGGCTAAGTTTAGATAAAACGATTAAACAATTCTGTGCAGAATGTGTAGTGTGTCAACAATCAAAAGTTCACAAACACACAAAGTCTGCAGTCCAAGAATTTGAGTTACCATCTGCACGTTTCCAGACAGTACATCTTTTTTTTTTTTACATGGAGTTCACCACTTATCAAGGCCCAATGGCCACTCGAGGATAAGGGATATTGTGTGTACAGTAATCAAAGGGATAGTGTAATAATAGTATTGGATAATTGATAAGGTGTCATTACTTGGGGGGGGCGGTTCATCAGGAATTTGTTTGTGTTGGACTTGAAGACATCCAGGTTGAAGTCGGGAGGGAAACAGGCAAGCGGAACAGCGTTCCACAGGTGTGCAGTTCTAAGAAAGAAGCTTTGTTCGTGGAATCTACGTTTTGATTTAGGCACAGATAAGGAGTGGGGAAAATTATTGACGGTGGTTTCAGCTAGTCGGGTGTTTTTTGAAAAAGATTGGCGAGGGGTGACCAGAGAATGGAGTTCAGACGAGCACTTGCCATGGAAATAACGATAGAACAACAACAGGCTCGCTATGTCTCTTCTGTGGGAAAGAGGTTGCAGGGTAGAAAAAAGGGCATCCCCCACCAAGCCACAAAGTCTATTTTGTACTCTGTCAAGGCAATCTAGGCTGTTTTTAGCAGCTCCTGCCCAGATGTGGCAGCAGTACTCCATCTTTGGACGTACTTGGCTTTTATATAGATAGAGAATTGCATCATTAGTGAGATATCTTCTGGAGCGGTAGAAGGATCCCACCATTTTCCCAGCGACCTTGGCCACAGACTTGATGTATGTGTTCCATTTAAGATCAGGAGTAAAGGTCAAACCCAGAAGCTTATCAAAACACGGGGCCTTCCCTAGACGAGAGCCATCCATTTCAATTGATGCCAGATGGGGATCAGGGCGTTTATGATGTAGAGATAGGAGCTTGGTCTTAGATGCATTAAAGGTAACCAGCCACCTCTTTCCCCACTGTACCACGCGCTCAAGATCAGAGGAGAGAGAATCAGAGAGAACATCATTTACGGCCTTTGATGTGTTGCCATAGATGGTCATGTCATCAGCATAGATGTCAACGAAAGATTTTAGTATGTGTTTTGGGAGATCATTGATGTAGATCAGGAAGAGAGTTGGGCCCAGTATGGACCCCTGAGGGACTCGAGCATTAATACATATCGATATCGTTGGACCCCTGCCCTTAACGCGCAATGAGTCCGACCCTTACCTGAGCCCTTACAAATATTTGCTTGCATCGATCGTGCAAGTCGCTGGATTGAAGTACAGTCTATGACTGAGATAACTGCACAGTCGGTAGCAGAAGTGCTTATCAATACATCGATATCTCGATTTGGAGTCCCACTGCATGTTGTAACTGACAGAGGTAGTCAGTTTGCGAATTAGTCAGAAATTAGCCAAGGTAGTAGGTTTTATCGATTTAGGGCAACATCATATCACCCTCAAAGTAACGGGATGATCGAAAGAGCACACCGTACCCTTAAAGCGGCAATAATGGCTCGAAAAGAATCATGGATGAAAGCGATACCGGTAATTCTGCTGGGTATACGCAGCACCCCTAATGAATCAGGCTTTTCCCCTTTTACGTCTGTTACTGGAGCTCCGATATTGATTCCTCAACAGTTGATACACAAGCAGAGAGTAGGAGAAACTCCCGTCAATAATCAGTACATACGTAATTTGTGTGAATGGATGTCCCAAAATGATGTACTCAACAACGGAAAAGGATATATCCATGACAGTCCCAAAACATTTATACCGAAAGGTTTATCTTCCTGTGAAAAAGTATGGCTCAGAGTTGATGGAGTTAGGAAACCATTAGAAGTACTGTACTCAGGTCCTTATAAAGTTTTGACTCGATCAGATAATCATTATCAGATTAATATGAACAACGGTACTCATACACAGGTATCAATAGATAGATTAAAGCCGTACATAGAACCAACTAGAACTAATAAAATTAGACCGACTGCGAAGGCACAGACAAATGACGATACTACTAATGATAAACTTTTCATAGGATTGTAACCTTTAAGTTGAAGTTAAGTCTACGAGTGAATAAAACTAAAAATTTATCTAGACAGCCCTAGAACTGGTCAACGTTGTCACATGAAAATCAAATCAAACACAGATTCATATTCGAACTGCGAAACAGATTTGATGCTTTACAAGCACAAGAGCAGGAACCAACTGCTAATACTGTTACGTGGTGGTGCTATTTTTAGAAGTACCAAATACGGCACCAAATATTCGTATATGTTATGTAATTCTTATTCGAAGAGGACTGATGTTATTTGCTGTTGTTCATATTTGTGAGAGTCTTAATGAGAGATTAGAGTCTTAGTAGTCTTCATGTGTTGAGTGTTCATATGTCTTAAGATGTTCATGTTGTAAGAAATGGATACATTGGTGAGACATAGAGAAAGAGTACATATAAAGAGAGAGACAGTTCTGTATATATATAATAGACAATGTACATGTTACTACAAGAGAACCAATTCCATGAGAGGAGATTTATGAATATCTTGATAGATAGACCGAGAGATAGTGCGTTTGACATTTACGTTTTGACAGTTGTGCATATAATATAAACACGTTACCTTTCTCGTTGTAATGATGAACACAGAAGACGCAGATACAAAACCACATGATGATACCTTTATTTTTTCTTCGACCGGTCAGACATGATTTTGTATTTCAGGGATTCAAAGTTGTTACATGGTTATCGCTAAACCCCCCCTTCGCTTCCAGAGGGTACCGAAAATCGGTCTGAACCTCTCTGCTCCTCTGATCTTACTGATCTAACTCTACCTATATTGAGAACTCGTCACGTCATCGCATGATTAAACATGTGCTCATAAAGCACGTTGGATGACATGCGTCACGTTGCCAAACTTGACATGACCCCGAGTTCAGTAACCTATTTTTCAAATAACCTCTTTACAAAATATGTTTAAAATTTCAATTGGCAATTAAATTCCTTATTTTAATTTTCACAAAAAATAAATTTCATTATTACATTCCTTTTCCATATACAGATATATAAGCTAAACAATTGCAATTCCTTATTTCAATAACATTCTGTATTCATTTTAACTTATGATTGGAATTTTCAATTCCAAATCTAGCTTCGCAAGTTCGAATCCTTGACTATCCTATTTCATATTTACATTTAACTAATTCCCTTTTTTTTTACTTACATGATAAAAGGGGACACCCCTTTTATCATGTAACAATACCACCTATGAAAACTTTGTTCGATCGCACCAAGAATCAGCAAAGAAGTATATACCTCTGAAGTCCGTGGGTAAAATATTAAAACGAGAAAAGTTAAAAAACATAATCAAAAAGCAACATAAATACCCCACTCGACAGAATACAAAACTAAGGAAGCAGACGCTTCAAGAGCTTAGTATGATGTACCTATCAGAACAACAGAAGTATGTTCAAGAACAAATAGATCGAATCCAGAATACAGCAGATAACAAACAATCCTCTCTGGCTTGGCAAGTAGTAAATGAGATATCTGGGCACAAACGACCTGCCAAAGCTAAGTTAAAGGCAAACACTCCGGAAAATGCATGTTCGAAATGGAAAGCACATTTTGAAAAGCTACTCGGAAACAAACCAGAAGTGACAGAGCAACCAATTCAGCCGATTGTTGTACAGGAACTCGATATTGAGAAGGGTGATTTTACAATGGAGGAACTTCTAACTGTACTAAAGTACAAAGTTAAATGACATCTTTCTAGATTCTGTCAGTAGAGGAGCAATCCTTCAGGACTGAGAACATTTTTATTTTTGTTGCTTTCTCCACGTAAAAAAACGCCCTTGGTTTGTAACTCTGTCCCGTGGTGAGGCATTGTAAATAGGTACTTTATTATAATACAGTTACCTCTATAATAATGTACAGTTACCTCTATAATAATGAGTTAAGATTTCGAATTGCCATCCAATTAATACAAATTATTGCACCCTGTCTAAAAATTCTGAAGCGTATTATAAAGCTTTAATTGAAAGAAAACGTTAAAAAAAATATTCATCGTATCAAAAACAAAATTAATTAAAAAAAAAGAAATGTCGCTTCTCGCTGTTAAAGGGAAACAACTCGTTCAAAAAAGAAGGGAGGTAAATCGTTTAATATGTTTTATTATTCAGGGGAGATAATTTTGGCGTCCGTTAAGCTTCTGAACATCGTTTCTCGTAGGGGAGATAATTCTATTAAATTATTTAGATCTGTTTATGGTTTTTTCATATGAGAATTTAGGACGTTAACAACAACGCAACTTAGAGGAATTGTAAGAAAAGAAAAATATAATTAAATTGTTAAAACGAAAAACGAAAACATTACAAAAGAAAAGGTATTTTTATTAACGAAACATTTTTTTTTCTTTTTTTGTGACCTCGCTAATACCATAATTTAGAAAGAAAAAATTCATTAAAAAAACAAAAAAAAATGAAACATTAGAAAAGAAAAGAGAAGTGTGGCTATTTTTTTTTTTTTTATTTTTTTTTTTTTTTCATCTTTTGGGGGGTTGGGGTATTTTTCTTAATTAAAAAATGTTAAGGTTTTTAACAAATTGATCTTTAACAAAAAAAAAAGGAGGAAAATGCGGAGCTTAATCGGAATTCGGTCTTTATCTAAGGGAGATAACTAAGGAAATCATTTTGTTGCAGATAATTTAAGACGCTGAAAAAAGCAGGAGAAGGAAACAATTTTCTTTTTTCATATTTACAAATAAACTTCCATTTTGTCAGGACACTGAAAAGGAAGATTTGGAACTCTTGCAATGTTATTCAATACAGGAAAAAAACATTTGAACAACGCTCAGCTTAATCCGACCGTGGCCTTCGTTATTTTAAGACGGTCTTGATCCGACCCAACATTGACGGAAAATCCCGAGGATTTAGGTCAAATACTGCGAAAAGATGTTATATAAAGTTCATCTTTCGATCAGTTAAAGATGAAGAAATTGTATTTCGATTGACCATGAAAAATATTTACTTTAAAAAAAACTTTGTTTATGGTGAACATTTTTTTTTTATTATAAAGAAAATTAAAAATAAAGAAAATTAAAAAATAAAGAAAATTAAAAAATAAAGAAAATTCTTAAGTTTCATTTTTGTATGAAAAATTATTTATTTACTTATTTTCTCTTTTTGAAAAAAAAAAAACAAAAAACAAAGTTGCATTTGTGTTGTCCTCGGTTAGTGACAGATAAATCCTTCTAGACTGACCCCCCCCCCCCAATTAAGAATAATGCACTTTCTTTTAGAGGGAGGGTTGGATTTTTCTCATTTAACAAGTTAATTAACGTCACTTTAAAAATTATCCAAATAAATATTTTGGTGCTTAGCTATTTATTAATTTAATTAATGAAGTTACTTCAATAAGGTTCCAGACTTTTTGTACAGGCATTTTTATTGATAGTACATACACTCATGAAACTCTAGTCACCTTCAAAGTAATCTCTTCTGGAAGGCCTTATGGAAATCCTCTTGTGTCAATGACCCTCGTCACAGCCTCTTTCATCTCCTCAATTATCTCATAACGATAGCCCCTAAGGTTTTCCTTGAGCTTAGGGAATAACTAAAAGTCACAGGGAGCAAGGTTTGGAATAGGGTGAGGAACTATCTTAATGCCCATCTTCGTCAGATAGTTTGTGACAACAATGCAGTTGTGAACTGGTCCATTAGGACAAACTTCACGCAAATCTTCCACATCTCTAGTTCCTCACGAATAATTGTGTGTACAGTTCCCACACTGACATCAAACTGTGCATTTATTGTCTCTATACACACGTGACGGTACTCATCCATGAAATTCTTTATTTGGCCAATCAACTCTGATGTTCTGACTTTCTTACTCCTCCCGCACCTCTCATCATCCTTCACAGACTCCCTGCCTTACTTGGATCGCTTATGCAACTCATAAACTGATAATCGATTCATGCAAGATGGTCCAAAAGCGGTCTGAGGCATTCCATACGTTTCTCTGGCATTTTTCCAAGTTTAAAATAAAATTTTCTTGCATATCGTTCTTCTAACATGTCCTCACATCCAGATTGCATTTTCAAAATTCATTAGCTGTGACAATCAGGCTTTAGTAGAGTGTATTCCAACTCTTGCTGTAAAGGTGATTACCAAATGATTGCGTAAACTTCGAGGTGCTGCAAAGGATGCCATATGCGACACACACCCCCCCACTGGGGTCGAGTAATAAAGTAAGGCAACACAGAGAGCAACGAGTAACTAAGATTGTGACAACCGTTCGCCAATACTTCGTGAACACAACTGGCCACTAGTTTTGTAACAAAAGATTTGTGCCTCCCACTACTCCTCCGGGTCTATATAAGACTCGTCCTCTTAAACACTCAGATTGGAATTTTGCCACCGAGACCGGCGCCACCATGTAAGAAATCCTCTTTTTTTATTTTTTATTTTCTCACACACTCCCGACAACACTACTTTTGTCTGCTGGGAGGTTCTGAGTCGATGCAGACACCTCAGAAATGGTACCAATCGTTGCACGAGTCACAGCAGATCATATTCTGATTTTTCTGCAGAGAGTTGCGTAGGGGACACGATCAGACCTGCTCCCCAACAACAAGGGGAGAACGCAACGTCTCCCCTCTCTCCACTGCAACAGAAGGTCCATGAGGAGTCCGAGAAAGCTCTAAGGGGTACAGATGTTTCAGGGAGTGTATTTTCTCCAAGCCCTCTCCTGTTTGAACACATGATGCTCTAACGACACCATCATTACTTGGAATCAGTTTGGTTCATAAGACCCAAAACGGTCTGGGTTTCAAGAGGCTCTTAATCAGAACAACATCATCCTTCTGGAGAGTGGGTATCATCCAGGAATTATTCTTCCCAGCTCTAGAAGGTATTCCTCATACCATAATTTGTGGAACTCCGTCAAACATTGGTCCCTAAGTTCCAAGGTTTGAATTAGCTTCTCCCTGCTGGGTGGCACCAAAGTAGTCCTAACCTCTCTATTCAGTCGTATCAATAGCCCGGGGCTCTGATTTGGCTTAAGGAATATATTGGGGGTAATCAGAGTAGCATTTTTGTCAGTTGACACTTGATAAGTAAGAGGCTGGTTATTAACAGACCTCTGAATATCAGATAACACTGTCAGAAAGGTAAAGTAATCTAATTTATTTTGCCAAGAATCTTAAACAGACATTTCTTCATAATCTTGATACATCGCTCCCATGTTCCTCCATATCAAGGAGAGAACAGGGGGATGGTTTTGAGTTTTAACTTACAAGGACCATATTTTCTTTGATAGCCCTTAAAAAGAGAGAAACAGTTGAAAATCTTTCCACTTCATATAAATGAATTGAATTGTAATGCTTACATTTGGCACAAACAGCCAATACCTTATTCACAGCTTGTCTGCCCTGCAGGACCCAATAACCGCTTTGCCTTAACTCCGCTAGGGTTGATCCAGTTCCAAAGTGGCAACACCTTTCATAACAATCCAAAATTATGAGTCTGGTAACAGGATGATGTTTCCCTATCAGAATGGGTTTTTAACTTCATAACTAAAGTGGGATGATTGGTTGATTCTTCCCCCAGATCCAAAGCACGAACCCTAACAGGCATGGGTCTTCTGCTCGGCTCCTTTAGGTACTCCATTTCTGCAGGAAATTCTTGCCGTTACACTGTCTTCATAAGGTAGATTGCCGTCTTAGAGTTGTAGTCCCATTGTCGATTAAATCGGATGGCTAGGAACTTAAACACCAAAGCAGTAACAGTCGGTAAACTAGAGAATGAGGAAAACCTCTGAAAAGGTGGAAGTGTAATCCTGATCGTGGATTATACAGCAATTAACTAGAGTGCAGGTCATCTGCTGGCATATCTCACTCAAGCAAGGCATATCCTGTCCCGGCCATTGAGAGATTCCTTTGCATAGCCAGGAAGGACCTGAACACCAAAACTCGAATTTAGATTGGAATCTCGTTAACAAATCCGCCGGATTGAGTGTACTGCCAACATATCTGAAGAGAGTCTTCCATCCATAGCGAGATTCCAACTCCAGATTCATCTGCAGAATGTCTTTAAGTCTATTTTTCACAAAAACATTTTTGCTAGCCATGGTTTGAGATAAAATCCAGGATAAGACCACCTGTGCATCCGTGGCTATACACAAATCTACTTTCACAATTGTCCAGGATTGTGGGGAGACACTTAAAGGCGAGGAAAATGGCCATTAGTTCCAACACATGCAAAGTCTTGCCCTTCATATGCGTCACCTTAGCTTTCGCAAACAACAAGGAGGACCACCCATTCTGCACGATATATATGACAAACCCATATGCTTCCTTGGATGCGTCGCAAAACAGGTACATATCTACAGGCAGCTCTTCCATAAGCGCCTTGCATAAAAACAGAAGTCACTCAATCCTGAAAGGTTCTCAGCAAGCTCTCTCCAATTGCTCAGAATTGCAGGCTGGAGTGGATCGTTCCAACCTGAACGATTCTTCCGCACGGACCTGATTAGCACTCGGCTGTGAATAGTAACTAGGAAGACCTTAGCCGACTCAGAAAGAACACCTCTCTTTGTTGACATGTCGGGATTACACTTTATGGGAGCCATGTACAACTCCTCCGAATGTGGGGAGTATCAGTACCCTAGTATTCTCTCCCATTCCTCTACATGGACACTCAGAGTACCATCCTCCTTCATCCTAGTGTGGAGCACCTGACAGTTGGAGTTGCATGACTGGATAACAGAGCCCCCTTCCAACAAATATTCTCTAACAAGGGAATACAATGTGCGAGCTCACCTGTGTCTGCCACAGATGCCACGAGATTATCCACATAAAAGCGGTCTTCCATTATTCTGCGACAAGCGTCCTGTGGATATTTGGCTGTGTGCAATTTCAAGATGCACCCCAACACAAATGGGCTTGAGGTAAATCCAAATATCAAGGTGGTATACCGGAAGCAGCACAAACAATCTCCTAAGAAAAAAGCAAAACTGGTTCCTATCTGCCTCCAGCTAAAGCCGAATCATTAGGAACGCTCGGCAGATGATTGTTGGCTCTAAATGCTAACAACAACTTTAATCTCCGATTAAATTAACGTTAGAAGACGCTGCTTCATTCAGTGACAACCCGCCTCCTGTCTTCAAACTACAGTTGAAAATTGGTCTGATCTTGGTCATTGCAGTAGGGTCTGACTTAAAAATTGGTCTATGTGGTATCCGTACATATTTGTTGAATTCCTGAGGGGAGACAAAAATATCTTTGATTATACCGTTCTCCTGTTGCTGATGAAACACCTCCAAATATTCATTGTATATTTTTCTTTTAGTCAAGTTTTCCGCCACCCGGCCTAAGACATGCAAGGAAGTTACATGATTGAAGGGGACTCTGGCCAATCTATCGTGATGCCAGGAGAGCTCCATGTAATAGCTTCTATCCTGTAGTTCCACCATTTGCTTAAACCACTTCATCTGTACTTGATCGTAATCGGAGAAGGCCTCCTGACTGGGTAGGCCCAAAGACTCCAAAGTAAATATTTGTTCCAGTCCTCTCTGTCAGGAAAGTACGCCGCCAAGGGATCCAGGTATGTTGATTGAGTTTCAAGGACAAAACATAAATGTGATGCATTAACCTGGGGAGTGTGTTCCATCACGGAATTAAACGAGAGGTGAATAACCTCATAGAGGGGCTTATCCTCTGAAAAAAGAGTCCACTGCTCCGAAAAGGACCAATCCAGGCAAGACTGAAAATGTCCAACCATTCACAAACAAGGGATCAGCTTCAATGAGTTCAAGAGTTTAATCATGTCTAACCCAATTATGCCCTTGATCGGTATTAAGTCCGATCCAGTCTCAAACTGACCTGCCAAAGAATATTTTGCATCCTTAAAGACAGTCAAAAGAGATTCCAAGTTGGCCAATCGAACCGACAAATCCATACCATCGGCCACGCTGACACTCACCTAGAAAGGTAGACAGTCTCAGCTGACAATCACAGCAAGGGTCTCAATCGGACGCAAACTTCTCAGTACATCTGCAGATAAATATGTCAGCCCACTACCTGTGTCCAGTAATTCACCGACACTGTCCTTGTTTCACAAGAGAAGGTTACTGATAAAATGGGAAGCAAAGTGTGTGAATACCCGGTTGAAGTTACATTGTTCGCATCCACATGAAAAGAAGGAGTAACTGCGTCCACATGAAAAGAAGGAGTAACTGCGTCCCCATGAAAAGAAGGAGTAACTGCGTTCACATGAAAAGAAGGAGTAACTGCGTCCACATGAAAAGAAGGAGTAACTGCGTTCACATGAAAAGAAGGAGTAACTGCGTCCCCATGAAAAGAAGGAGTAACTGCGTTCACATGAAAAGGAGTAACTGCGTCCACATGAAAAGAAGGAGTAACTGCGTTCACATGAAAAGAAGGAGTAACTGCGTTCACATGAAAAGAAGGAGTAACTGCGTCCCCATGAAAAGAAGGAGTAACTGCGTTCACATGAAAAGGAGTAACTGCGTCCACATGAAAAGAAGGAGTAACTGCGTTCACATGAAAAGAAGGAGTAACTGCGTTCACATGAAAAGAAGGAGTAACTGCGTTCACATGAAAAGAAGGAGTAACTGCGTACACATGAAAAGAAGGAGTAACTGCGTACACATGAAAAGAAGGAATAACTGCGTCCCCATGAAAAGAAGGAGTAACTGCGTCCACATGAAAAGAAGGAGTAACTGCGTCCACATGAAAAGAAGGAGTAACTGCGTTCACATGAAAAGGAGTAACTGCGTCCACATGAAAAGAAGGAATAACTGCGTTCACATGAAAAGAAGGAGTAACTGCGTCCACATTAAAAGAAGGAGTAACTGCATTCACATTAAAAGAAGGAGTAACTGCGTCCACATGAAAAGAAGGAGTAACTGCGTCCACATGAAAAGAAGGAGTAACTGCGTCCCCATGAAAAGAAAGAGTAACTGCGTTCACATGAAAAGAAGGAGTAACTGCGTTCACATGAAAAGAAGGAGTAACTGCGGCCCCATGAAAAGAAGGAGTAACTGCGTCCACATGAAAAGAAGGAGTAACTGCATTCAAATGAAAAGAAGGAGTAACTGCGTCCACATGAAAAGAAGGAGTAACTGCATTCAAATGAAAAGAAGGAGTAACTGCGTACACATGAAAAGAAGGAGTAACTGCGTCCACATAAAAAGAAGGAATAACTGCGTTCACATGAAAAGAAGGAGTAACTGCGTACACATAAAAAGAAGGAGTAACTGCGTCCATATGAAAAGAAGGAGTAACTGCGTTCACATGAAAAGAAGGAGTAACTGCGTCCCCATGAAAAGAAGGAGTAACTGCGTCCCCATGAAAAGAAGGAATAACTGCGTTCACATGAAAAGAAGGAGTAACTGCGTACACATGAAAAGAAGGAATAACTGTGTTCACATGAAAAGAAGGAGTAACAGCGTACACATGAAAAGAATGAGTAACTGCCGCCCCATAAAAAGAAGGAGTAACTGCGTCCACATGAAAAGAAGGAGTAACTGCGTTCACATGAAAAGAAGGAGTAACTGCGTCCACATGAAAAGAATGAGTAACTGCGTTCACATAAAAAGAAGGAGTAACTGCGTACACATGAAAAGAAGGAGTAACTGCGTCCACATAAAAAGAAGGAATAACTGCGTTAACATGAAAAGAAGGAGTAACTGTGTACACATGAAAAGAAGGAGTAACTGCGTCCACATGAAAAGAAGGAGTAACTGCGTTCACATGAAAAGGAGTAACTGCGTCAACATGAAAAGAAGGAGTAACTGCGTCCACATGAAAAGAAGGAGTAACTGCGTTCACATGAAAAGAAGGAGTAACTGCGTCCCCATGAAAAGAAGGAGTAACTGCGTCCACATGAAAAAAGGAGAAACTGCGTTCACATGAAAAGAAGGAGTAACTGCGTCCCCATGAAAAGAAGGAGTAACTGCGTTCACATGAAAAGGAGTAACTGCGTCCACATGAAAAGAAGGAGTAACTGCGTCCACATGAAAAGAAGGAGTAACTGCGTACACATGAAAAGAAGGAGTAACTGCGTTCACATGAAAAGAAGGAGTAACTGCGTCCACATGAAAAGAAGGAGTAACTGCGTTCACATAAAAAGAAGGAGTAACTGCGTACACATGAAAAGAAGGAGTAACTGCGTCCACATGAAAAGAAGGAATAACTGCGTTAACATGAAAAGAAGGAGTAACTGTGTACACATGAAAAGAAGGAGTAACTGCGTCCACATGAAAAGAAGGAGTAACTGCGTTCACATGAAAAGGAGTAACTGCGTCCACATGAAAAGGAGTAACTGCGTCCACATGAAAAGAAGGAGTAACTGCGTTCACATGAAAAGAAGGAGTAACTGCGTCCCCATGAAAAGAAGGAGTAACTGCGTCCACATGAAAAAAGGAGAAACTGCGTTCACATGAAAAGAAGGAGTAACTGCGTCCCCATGAAAAGAAGGAGTAACTGCGTTCACATGAAAAGGAGTAACTGCGTCCACATGAAAAGAAGGAGTAACTGCGTTCACATGAAAAGAAGGAGTAACTGCGTTCACATGAAAAGAAGGAGTAACTGCGTACACATGAAAAGAAGGAGTAACTGCGTCCACATGAAAAGAAGGAATAACTGCGTCCCCATGAAAAGAAGGAGTAACTGCGTCCACATGAAAAGAAGGAGTAACTGCGTCCACATGAAAAGAAGGAGTAACTGCGTTCACATGAAAAGGAGTAACTGCGTCCCGATGAAAAGAAGGAGTAACTGCGTTCACATGAAAAGAAGGAGTAACTGCGTCCACATTAAAAGAAGGAGTAACTGCATTCACATTAAAAGAAGGAGTAACTGCGTCCACATGAAAAGAAGGAGTAACTGCGTCCACATGAAAAGAAGGAGTAACTGCGTCCCCATGAAAAGAAGGAGTAACTGCGTTCACATGAAAAGAAGGAGTAACTGCGTCTACATGAAAAGAAGGAGTAACTGCGGCCCCATGAAAAGAAGGAGTAACTGCGTCCACATGAAAAGAAGGAGTAACTGCGTTCACATGAAAAGAAGGAGTAACTGCGTCCACATTAAAAGAAGGAGTAACTGCATTCAAATGAAAAGTAGGAGTAACTGCGTTCACATGAAAAGAAGGAATAACTGCGTTCACATGAAAAGAAGGAGTAACTGCGTACACATAAAAAGGAGGAGTAACTGCGTCCATATGAAAAGAAGGAGTAACTGCGTTCACATGAAAAGAAGGAGTAACTGCGTACACATGCAAAGAAGAAGTAACTGCGTTCACATGAAAAGAAGGAGTAACTGCGTACACATGAAAAGAAGGAGTAACTGCGTACACATGAAAAGAAGGAGTAACTGCGTACACATGAAAAGAAGGAATAACTGTGTTCGCATGAAAAGAAGGAGTAACTGCGTACACATGAAAAGAATGAGTAACTGCGGCCCCATGAAAAGAAGGAGTAACTGCGTTCACATGAAAAGAAGGAGTAACTGCGTACACATGAAAAGAAGGAATAACTGTGTTCACATGAAAAGAAGGAGTAACTGCGTACACATGAAAAGAAGGAATAACTGCGTTCACATGAAAAGAAGGAGTAACTGCGTACACATGAAAAGAAGGAGTAACTGCGTACACATGAAAAGAAGGAGTAACTGCGTACACATGAAAAGAAGGAATAACTGCGGCCCCATGAAAAGAAGGAGTAACTGCGTTAACATGAAAAGAAGGAGTAACTGCGTACACATGCAAAGAAGGAGTAACTGCGTTCACATGAAAAGAAGGAGTAACTGCGTACACATGAAAAGAAGGAGTAACTGCGTCCGCATAAAAAGAAGGAATAACTGCATTAACATGAAAAGAAGGAGTAACTGTGTACACATGAAAAGAAGGAGTAACTGCGTCCACATGAAAAGAAGGAGTAACTGCGTTCACATGAAAAGGAGTAACTGCGTCAACATGAAAAGAAGGAGTAACTGCGTCCACATGAAAAGAAGGAGTAACTGCGTTCACATGAAAAGAAGGAGTAACTGCGTCCCCATGAAAAGAAGGAGTAACTGCGTCCACATGAAAAAAGGAGAAACTGCGTTCACATGAAAAGAAGGAGTAACTGCGTCCCCATGAAAAGAAGGAGTAACTGCGTTCACATGAAAAGGAGTAACTGCGTCCACATGAAAAGAAGGAGTAACTGCGTCCACATGAAAAGAAGGAGTAACTGCGTACACATGAAAAGAAGGAGTAACTGCGTTCACATGAAAAGAAGGAGTAACTGCGTCCACATGAAAAGAAGGAGTAACTGCGTTCACATAAAAAGAAGGAGTAACTGCGTACACATGAAAAGAAGGAGTAACTGCGTCCACATGAAAAGAAGGAATAACTGCGTTAACATGAAAAGAAGGAGTAACTGTGTACACATGAAAAGAAGGAGTAACTGCGTCCACATGAAAAGAAGGAGTAACTGCGTTCACATGAAAAGGAGTAACTGCGTCCACATGAAAAGGAGTAACTGCGTCCACATCAAAAGAAGGAGTAACTGCGTTCACATGAAAAGAAGGAGTAACTGCGTCCCCATGAAAAGAAGGAGTAACTGCGTCCACATGAAAAAAGGAGAAACTGCGTTCACATGAAAAGAAGGAGTAACTGCGTCCCCATGAAAAGAAGGAGTAACTGCGTTCACATGAAAAGGAGTAACTGCGTCCACATGAAAAGAAGGAGTAACTGCGTTCACATGAAAAGAAGGAGTAACTGCGTTCACATGAAAAGAAGGAGTAACTGCGTACACATGAAAAGAAGGAGTAACTGCGTCCACATGAAAAGAAGGAATAACTGCGTCCCCATGAAAAGAAGGAGTAACTGCGTCCACATGAAAAGAAGGAGTAACTGCGTCCACATGAAAAGAAGGAGTAACTGCGTTCACATGAAAAGGAGTAACTGCGTCCCGATGAAAAGAAGGAGTAACTGCGTTCACATGAAAAGAAGGAGTAACTGCGTCCACATTAAAAGAAGGAGTAACTGCATTCACATTAAAAGAAGGAGTAACTGCGTCCACATGAAAAGAAGGAGTAACTGCGTCCACATGAAAAGAAGGAGTAACTGCGTCCCCATGAAAAGAAGGAGTAACTGCGTTCACATGAAAAGAAGGAGTAACTGCGTCTACATGAAAAGAAGGAGTAACTGCGGCCCCATGAAAAGAAGGAGTAACTGCGTCCACATGAAAAGAAGGAGTAACTGCGTTCACATGAAAAGAAGGAGTAACTGCGTCCACATTAAAAGAAGGAGTAACTGCATTCAAATGAAAATTAGGAGTAACTGCGTTCACATGAAAAGAAGAAATAACTGCGTTCACATGAAAAGAAGGAGTAACTGCGTACACATAAAAAGGAGGAGTAACTGCGTCCATATGAAAAGAAGGAGTAACTGCGTTCACATGAAAAGAAGGAGTAACTGCGTACACATGCAAAGAAGAAGTAACTGCGTTCACATGAAAAGAAGGAGTAACTGCGTACACATGAAAAGAAGGAGTAACTGCGTACACATGAAAAGAAGGAGTAACTGCGTACACATGAAAAGAAGGAATAACTGTGTTCGCATGAAAAGAAGGAGTATCTGCGTACACATGAAAAGAATGAGTAACTGCGGCCCCATGAAAAGAAGGAGTAACTGCGTTCACATGAAAAGAAGGAGTAACTGCGTACACATGAAAAGAAGGAATAACTGTGTTCACATGAAAAGAAGGAGTAACTGCGTACACATGAAAAGAAGGAATAACTGCGTTCACATGAAAAGAAGGAGTAACTGCGTACACATGAAAAGAAGGAGTAACTGCGTACACATGAAAAGAAGGAGTAACTGCGTACACATGAAAAGAAGGAATAACTGCGGCCCCATGAAAAGAAGGAGTAACTGCGTTAACATGAAAAGAAGGAGTAACTGCGTACACATGCAAAGAAGGAGTAACTGCGTTCACATGAAAAGAAGGAGTAACTGCGTACACATGAAAAGAAGGAGTAACTGCGTACACATGAAAAGAAGGAGTAACTGCGTACACATGAAAAGAAGGAATAACTGTGTTCAGATGAAAAGAAGGAGTAACTGCGTACACATGAAAAGAATGAGTAACTGCAGCCCCATGAAAAGAAGGAGTAACTGCGTTCACATGAAAAGAAGGAGTAACTGCGTACACATGAAAAGAAGGAATAACTGTGTTCACATGAAAAGAAGGAGTAACTGCGTACACATGAAAAGAAGGAATAACTGCGTTCACATGAAAAGAAGGAGTAACTGCGTACACATGAAAAGAAGGAGTAACTGCGTACACATGAAAAGAAGGAGTAACTGCGTCCCCGTGAAAAGAAGGAGTAACTGCGTTCACATGAAAAGAAGGAGTAACTGCGTACACATGAAAAGAAGGAGTAACTGCGTACACATGAAAAGAAGGAGTAACTGCGTACACATGAAAAGAAGGAATAACTGTGTTCACATGAAAAGAAGGAGTAACTGCGTACACATGAAAAGAATGAGTAACTGCGGCCCATGAAAAGAAGGAGTAACTGCGTTCACATGAAAAGAAGGAGTAACTGCCTACACATGAAAAGAAGGAATAACTGTGTTCACATGAAAAGAAGGAGTAACTGCGTACACATGAAAAGAAGGAATAACTGCGTTCACATGAAAAGAAGGAGTAACTGTGTTCACATGAAAAGAAGGAGTAACTGCGTACACATGAAAAGAAGGAGTAACTGCGTACACATGAAAAGAAGGAATAACTGTGTTCACATGAAAAGAAGGAGTAACTGCGTACACATGAAAAGAAGGAGTAACTGCGTCCACATGAAAAGAAGGAGTAACTGCGTTCACATGAAAAGAAGGAGTAACAGCGTACACATGAAAAGAAGGAGTAACTGCGTCCCCGTGAAAAGAAGGAGTAACTGCGTTCACATGAAAAGAAGGAGTAACTGCGTACACATGAAAAGATGGAGTAACTGCATCCACATGAAAAGAAGGAGTAACTGCGTCCCCATGAAAAGAAGGAGTAACTGAGTCCAAATGAAAAGAAGGAGTAATTGCGTTCACATGAAAAAAAGGAGTAACTGCGTTCACATGAAAAGAAGGAGTAACTGCGTCCACATGAAAAGAAGGAGTAACTGCGTTCACATAAAAAGAAGGAGTAACTGCGTTCACATGAAAAGAAGGAGTAACTGCCTACACATGAAAAGAAGGAATAACTGTGTTCACATGAAAAGAAGGAGTAACTGCGTACACATGAAAAGAAGGAATAACTGCGTTCACATGAAAAGAAGGAGTAACTGTGTTCACATGAAAAGAAGGAGTAACTGCGTACACATGAAAAGAAGGAGTAACTGCGTACACATGAAAAGAAGGAATAACTGTGTTCACATGAAAAGAAGGAGTAACTGCGTACACATGAAAAGAAGGAGTAACTGCGTCCACATGAAAAGAAGGAGTAACTGCGTTCACATGAAAAGAAGGAGTAACAGCGTACACATGAAAAAAAGGAGTAACTGCGTCCCCGTGAAAAGAAGGAGTAACTGCGTTCACATGAAAAGAAGGAGTAACTGCGTACACATGAAAAGATGGAGTAACTGCATCCACATGAAAAGAAGGAGTAACTGCGTCCCCATGAAAAGAAGGAGTAACTGAGTCCAAATGAAAAGAAGGAGTAATTGCGTTCACATGAAAAAAAGGAGTATCTGCGTTCACATGAAAAGAAGGAGTAACTGCGTCCACATGAAAAGAAGGAGTAACTGCGTTCACATAAAAAGAAGGAGTAACTGCGTTCACATGAAAAGAAGGAGTAACTGTGTACACATGAAAAGAAGGAGTAACTGCGTACACATGAAAAGAAGGAATAACTGCGTTCACATGAAAAGAAGGAGTAACTGCGTACACATAAAAAGAAGGATTAACTGCGTACACATGAAAAGAAGGAGTAACTGCGTTCACATGAAAAGAAGGAGTAACTGCGTACACATGAAAAGAAGGAGTAACTGCGTCCCCATGAAAAGAAGGAATAACTGCGTTCACATTAAAAGAAGGAGTAACTGCGTACACATGAAAAGGAGTAACTGCGTCCACATGAAAAGAAGGAGTAACTGCGTTCACATGAAAAGAAGGAGTAACTGCGTACACATGAAAAGAAGGAGTAACTGCGTACACATGAAAAGAAGGAGTAACTGCGTACACATGAAAAGAAGGAGTAACTGCGTCCACATGAAAAGAAGGAGTAACTGCGTTCACATGAAAAGAAGGAGTAACTGCGTACACATGAAAAGAAGGAGTAACTGCGTCCACATGAAAAGAAGGAGTAACTGCGTTCACATGAAAAGAAGGAGTAACAGCGTACACATGAAAAGAAGGAGTAACTGCGTCCCCATGAAAAGAAGGAATAACTGCGTTCACATGAAAAGAAGGAGTAACTGCGTACACATGAAAAGAAGGAGTAACTGCGTCCACATGAAAAGAAGGAGTAACTGGGTCCACATGAAAAGAAGGAGTAACTGCTGCCACATGAAAAGAAGGAGTAACTGCGTCCACATGAAAAGAAGGAATAACTGCGTTCACATGAAAAGAAGGAATAACTGCGTTCATATGAAAAGAAGGAGTAACTGCGTCCACATGAAAAGAAGGAGTAACTGCGTCCCCATGAAAAGAAGGAATAACTGCGTTCACATGAAAAGAAGGAGTAACTGCGTACACATGAAAAGAAGGAGTAACTGCGTCCACATGAAAAGAAGGAGTAACTGCTGCCACATGAAAAGAAGGAGTAACTGTGTTCACATGAAAAGAAGGAGTAACTGCGTTCACATGAAAAGAAGGAATAACTGCGTTCACATGAAAAGAAGGAGTAACAGCGTACACATGAAAAGAATGAGTAACTGCGGCCCCATGAAAAGAAGGAGTAACTGCGTTCACATGAAAAGAAGGAGTAACTGCGTACACATGAAAAGAAGGAATAACTGTGTTCACATGAAAAGAAGGAGTAACTGCGTACACATGAAAAGAATGAGTAACTGCGGCCCCATGAAAAGAAGGAGTAACTGCGTTCACATAAAAAGAAGGAGTAACTGCGTTCACATGAAAAGAAGGAGTAACTGCGTACACATGAAAAGAAGGAGTAACTGCGTCCACATGAAAAGAAGGAATAACTGCGTTCACATGAAAAGAAGGAGTAACTGCGTACACATAAAAAGAAGGAGTAACTGCGTCCACATGAAAAGAAGGAGTAACTGCGTTCACATGAAAAGAAGGAGTAACTGCGTACACATGAAAAGAAGGAGTAACTGCGTCCACATGAAAAGAAGGAATAACTGCGTTCACATGAAAAGAAGGAGTAACTGCGTACACATGAAAAGGAGTAACTGCGTCCACATGAAAAGAAGGAATAATTGCGTTCACATGAAAAGAAGGAGTAACTGCGTACACATGAAAAGAAGGAGTAACTGCGTACACATGAAAAGAAGGAGAAACTGCGTCCACATGAAAAGAAGGAATAACTGCGTTCACATGAAAAGAAGGAGTAACTGCGTACACATGAAAAGTAGGAGTAACTGCGTCCACATGAAAAGAAGGAGTAACTGCGTTCACATGAAAAGAAGGAGTAACAGCGTACACATGAAAAGAAGGAGTAACTGCGTCCCCATGAAAAGAAGGAATAACTGCGTTCACATGAAAAGAAGGAGTAACTGCGTACACATGAAAAGAAGGAGTAACTGCGTCCACATGAAAAGAAGGAGTAACTGCGTACACATGAAAAGAAGGAGTAACTGCGTACACATGAAAAGAAGGAGTAACTGCGTTCACATGAAAAGAAGGAGTAACTGCGTACACATGAAAAGAAGGAATAACTGCGTCCACATTAAAAGAAGGAATAACTGCGTCCACATGAAAAGAAGGAGTAACTGCGTACACATGAAAAGAAGGAGTAACTGCGTCCATATGGAAAGAAGGAGTAACTGCGTCCACATGAAAAGAAGGAGTAACTGCGTACACATGAAAAGAAGGAGTAACTGCGTCCCCATGAAAAGAAGGACTAACTGCGTCCACATGAAAAGAAGGATAAACTGCGTTCACATGAAAAGAAGGAGTAACTGCGTTCACATGAAAAGAAGGAGTAACTGCGTACACATGAAAAGAAGGAGTAACTGCGCCCCCATGAAAAGAAGGAGTAACTGCGTTCACATGAAAAGAAGGAGTAACTGCGTACACATGAAAAGAAGGAATAACTGCGTCCACATGAAAAGAAGGAGTAACTTCGTTCACATGAAAAGAAGGAGTAACTGCGTTCACATGAAAAGAAGGAGTAACTGCGTCCCCTGAAAAGAAGGAGTAACTGCGTACACATGAAAAGGAGTAACTGCGTCCACATGAAAAGAAGGAGTAACTCCGTTCACATGAAAAGAAGGAGTAACTGCGTTCACATGAAAAGAAGGAATAACTGCATACACATGAAAAGAAGGAGTAACTGCATTCACATGAAAAGAAGGAGTAACTGCGTCCACATGAAAAGAAGGAGTAACTGCATCCACATGAAAAGAAGGATTAACTGCGTTCACATGAAAAGAAGGAGTAACTGCGGACACATGAAAAGAAGGAGTAACTGAGTCCACATGAAAAGAAGGAGTAACTGCGTCCACATGAAAAGAAGGAGTAACTGCGTCCACATGAAAAGAAGGAGTAACTGCATTCACATGAAAAGAAGGAGTAACTGCGTTCACATTAAAAGAAAGAGTAACTGCGTTCACTCAAACTTTTGAGACGTATTCTGTACATCCTTCTTTGGAACATAGTCAAGAATATCCGGGAATATTTGGTCAATGATTTCATCCCAGTCCAAATACTCCTTCTTCAATATAAACATAGCACGCTGGTAATTCTATGTCAGTGCAACTCAGGTGATTTTTTAGCCTCAAAGCCCTGTCTGAGAGGGAACACTTCAAAAAAATAAAAGTCGTTACGTTCAGATGTGTAAATATTAAAATTACATTTTAATTACATCCTTTTTTTTTTTTTACATGGAGTTCACCACTTATCAAGGCCAACAAAAAGTTCAACCTTGGCCAGGCTGATCACCCAATTCTCAAACCTAGTTAAAAAGTTCCTAAAACTCATGTGGTCGGACTCCATTTCCTGTCCGCTAAATGTAGGCACCGTAATTTGTATCCATGGGGGTTTAACAATGAAGGAGGAAGAAACTCTTCCTGTGGTTGCAGAAGCCCGGAGAACTCAAAGGCAGAGTCCAAGTAAGGGCTGGTTCTGGCTGATGGTAGTTTAATCCAAATCACTCAGGTCCTCATAATAATCCTTCAGTTGAGGCAGCCAACCGCCCTCAATCTCGACAGATGTTATCTCATCAAAGGGGCCTAATTGTCAAATTTCCATCCGTAAGAATGGGTACGCCGAGGGCCTCACTCCATTGCGACACATCTTCAGTCGTCCCTGTATCTTCTGACTCAATGATTCCCTTCTGCGTAGGAGCGGGTCTTTCGTGACATTCATGATAGCAATTAATCAACGAAAGAGTGAAGTAGCAAATCCTTTGCAAGATATGAAAAAAAAACTTAATCCGAGGGTAAAGGTGATTACCAAATGATTGCGTAAGCTTCGAGGTGTTGCAAAGGATGCCATATGCGACCCCCCCCCCCACTGGGGTCGAGTAATAAAGTAAGGCAACACAGAGAGCAACGAGTAACTAAGATTGTGGCAACCGTTCGCCAATACTTCGTGAACACAACTGACCACTAGTCAGAGGCACGTTCTTTTTATAACAAAAGATGTGTGCCTCCCACTACTCCTCCAAGTCTATGTAAGACTCGTCCTCTGTAACACTCAGATTGGAATTCCACCCCCGAGGCCGGCGCCACCACGTAAGCAATCCTTTTTTTTTATTTTTTATTTTCTCACAAAATGAAGACTATCTTGCCTTGACAGAGTACAAAATAAACTCCGTGGCTTGGTGGGGGATGCCCTTTTCTCTACCCTGCAACCTCTTTCCCACAGAAGAGACGTAGCGAGTCTGTCATTGTTCTATCGTTATTTCCATGGCAGGTGCTCGTCTGAGCGCCATTCTCTAGTCCCCCCTCGCCAATCTTTTTCAAAAATCACCCGACTAGCTGAAACCACTGTCAATAGTTTTTCCCACTCCCTATCTGTGCCTAAATCAAAACGTAGATACCATGAACAAAGCTTCTTTCTTAGAACTGCACTCCTGTGGAACTCTGTTCCGCTTGCCTGTTTCCCTCCCGACATCAACCTGGATGTCTTCAAGTCCAACACAAACAAATTCCTGATGAACCGCCCCCCCCTAAGTAATGACACCTTACCAATTCTCCAATACTATTGCTACACTATCCCTTTGATTAATGTACACACAATAACCCTTATCCCTGAGTGGCCATTGGGCCTTGATAAGTGGTGAACTACATGTAAAAAAAAAAAAAAGGATGTAATTAAAATGTAATTTTAATATTTACACATCTGAACGTAACGACTTTTATTCTATAAATAGATAGGAACACGTGCACAATTTATCTGGAAATAGAAATCTTCTTATGCTCTAGAAAGACACAACAACATGCCAGTTGGCAAAAGGACAGCGGACCATTATGGCAAAAAGACGTTAAGTATTTTTAAAATTTTTCCTAAATGTTTTTCATGTTACCTTGTTTAAACTTGTTTTTCTCGTTTCATTTATGTATATGTATTTATTTGTACTTTCCTGTCTTATTCGTCACCCCCACCCCATGCTACAAAGTAAACTAGTGATAAAAAACAAAACAAAATGCCCAGAATTATTTTTCTCTATTAGAGTAGACAAAGTTAGGACTTTATTTAAGTAATATACTTAATATATACTATCACTGCAAGCTTGCCTATATTGAAAATGCTTGCTTCCTGGCTAGCCAATCAAACCATCTAATATAGTTAGTCTTATTTTCAATTATATTCGCAATATAATACAGGTACATTAGCAAAGAAAAAGTCACCTATGTAAACGAACCTCCTAAATTAAAACCTTGAATAATTATCTAAACTCGAATGTAAATCAATATTAAGCCGACTTTACAAATTGACAAAAGTTAATTTTTGGATTTTAATTATAAGGTGAAGCTCCAATGATTCAAACTCAAGATAGATAATGACAAACTTCCACCCATTAATATGAGAGGGGAGATTATTATCAAAAGTTTCCTGAATTGATAACTTAGCACCGGACTTACTACTTAGATATAAATAAGTAACTTGTACCCATTCCCCTTCTCCCCCCCCTTCTTTTTTTAAATGGAGAATAGATAATACAGTGGATGTGTTATCGGCAGCTCCAGTAACTTTCGCTTCTCCTTTTTTGTCCCTCAGTCCTCATTCAATGAGTGATTTTTCTGACAAAGGGTGAAGAAAAAGCTGCTTAAAGGTCTGTAGTACTTGGTGAACGGTAGTCTGAGATGTCAGAAATTTTTCTGTCTCTGTCTGTCCTTGTGGCCATGTCACTAGTAAGGGTGCTGGAGGTAAACGTTTTGTCTGGGCTGACGTTATCCGCCTGATAGTCAGGGACCCGAACCTTGGATTAACCACTGAGGAGGCTGTCCTATCAGCAGGCGCAAAGTACTGGGACTGCTGTATTGCCATTTGGTGAGTGGATCTGGACCATACAGTACTCTGGTGGGGCCTCTCGATGCCATACTAGTGGGTAATTGTTACGGCTTTACGTTTTTGTGTGCTACAAAAAAAAAAAAAAAGTTTCCTGTCTTTTTCTCTCTTACTTTCCCTCTCTGTACTGCTCTAACCAAGTATGCCGACCTGTTCCACAAATCCCAAAACCTCAACATGAAATATCTCCAGAAAAAAACTCAAATAAACCTAGAACCCCATCCTCCAACGTAGACCCCTACTACCAGGTCTCCTACTCCAACATCAGGGGTCTACGTTCCAACCTTCCAGAGGTTGAAACCCAATTACAGGAGACAAAGCCGAATATATTATTTCTAAGCAAAACTGGAATAGGGCCGACCACTTCCCTAGATGAGTTCATAATTAACGGATACTCTAATTTAGCAGCTAAATCTGAACCCCAAGATCGCCATGGGCATGGAATATGTGCCTACATTAAAGATGGCTTCCCGTGTGGCAGGGATATCTCTAGAGAAGATCCTAATTTACCCTATATGTGCTTCCGGGTTGCACTTGCTAACACCACTGCATTTATATTTGCCCTCTATCGCCCCCACAACAGCGGCGTTACTATCTTTAAGAGCATATCTGAGAAAATAGACCACATCCTGTCTGCACATCCCTCGGCTAACATCCAAATCTGTGGTGACTTCAATGTCTATAACGTGGAATGGCTGACCCATTCAAATAAGACAGACGATGAGGGGAGGTTTTGTCATGATTTTGCCATTGCTTATGACCTCACTCAGATTGTTTGCGAACCCACCTTTGTGCCCGATACACCTGGTCAATATACAAGCCTCCTAGACCTTTTTCTCTCAACTTCCCCTGAGCTATGTTCATGTTCCGTTCTTTCTCCTCTAGGATCCTCCGACCACTCCATCGTATCAGTTAAGATAAAAACGAAATGTAATAAGTCCCCAGACGTACCCCTCCACTGTACTGTATACCGATATTCTATGGCTGACTGTGATAGCTTCCGTACATTCATATCTGATTTACCTCTGCACTCCATGTTTAAAAAGGAAGTGTCCTCTATAGTATCAGAGCTGACCGAATGGTTAATTGTAGGCATAGACCAATTCATACCATCTAAAAAATTCCAACAAAAACCTAACAGCCAGCCATGGTTCTCCCCAGAATGTGCTGCTGCTATCGCGCAGAGAAATCACTTTTTCCATAGCTACCAACATAATAGATGCACTGAGACTAAAGCTGCTTTCAGGACTGCCAGCAACCACTGTAAAAGAGTAATAAAAAATGCAAGAGAGCTATATGCCCAGTCTGTTAAATCCAAGGTAGCTGATCAGTGGCTTGGTTCCCACCAATTTTGGCAAATAACAAATAGGATCCTGAACAGAAGTGTGCGTTCTATCCCAACCATTATCAATGGACCAGAGGTCATCTCGTCAGCATCAGACAAGGCCAAACTATTTGCAAAGAACTTTGCAACTAATTCTACCCTATGCGACGATGGCCATCAACTCCCCATATTTCCTCCTATAACACAGAACAAGCTAGGTAACATACAAATATCCATGCATGAGGTCGCCAAGCTAATCAAGAACCTTGATTCCAGTAAAGCAACTGGCTCTGATTGCATCCCAATTATAGTGTTAAAAAAGCTTCGACCAGAACTTGCTCCCATACTTACGAAACTGTTTAAGCGCTGCCTTAAGGAGAAGTGCTTTCTGACTCCCTGGAAGACCTCATCAATTTGCCCTGTATTTAAGAATTCAGGTGATAAGTCATCTCCCTCTCAGTACAGACCAATAAGTCTCCTGTGTGTTATGAGTAAGTTGCTGGAATCCATATTAAATAGAGAAATAGTCAACCACCTCAGCAGAAATAACCTTCTTAGTGACACACAATATGGTTTCCGCTCTGCAAGATCTACCGCAGATGTGCTGACGGTTATATCTCACAGGATTAGCGAATCTCTTGACAAAGGCTTCCTTTCTAGGGCAATTGCTCTTGACATATCAAAAGCCTTCGACAAGGTATGGCATAAGGGTCTACTTCACAAGATTTCCAGCTACGGTATAACTGGAAATGTTTTCTCAATCATTAAATCATTTCTCTCCGATAGCTCATAAGAGTAGTGGTCGATGGACAAAAATCAGAGGCCTGCAGTATTAATGCTGAAGTCCCTCAGGGGTCAATCCTGGGCCCAACTCTCTTCCTGAGCTACATCAATGACCTCCCTAAACACATACTTAAATCATTCGTTGACATCTATGCTGATGACACGACCATCTACGGCAACACATGAAAGGCTGTAAATGACAAAGTTCTCTCTGATTCTCTCTCCTCTGATCTTGAGCGCGTGGTTCAGTGGGGGAAGACATGGCTGGTTACCTTTAATGCATCTAAAACCAAACTCCTATACTTACATCATCAACGCTCTGATCCCCATCTGGCATCAATTGAAATGGATGGCTCTCGTCTGGGAGAGGCTCCGTATTTTGACAAGCTTCTGGGTTTGACATTTACTCCTGATCTGAAATGGAACACGTACATCAAGTCTGTTGCCAAGGTCGCTGGAAAGATGGTGGGATCCTTCTACCGCTCCAGAAGATATCTTACTACTGATGCAATTCTCTATCTATATAAAAGCCAAGTACGTCCAAGGATGGAATACTGTTGCCATATCTGGGCAGGAGCTGCTAAAAACAGCCTATCCTGCCTTGACAGAGTACAAAATAGACTTCGTGGCTTAGTGGGTTATGCCCTTTTCTCTACCCTGCAACCTCTCTCCCACAGAAGAGACGTTGCGAGCCTATCCTTGCTTTATTGTTATTTCCATGGCAGGTGCTCGTCTGAACTCCAATCTCTGGTCCCCCCTCGCCAATCTTTCACGAAAAACACCCGTCTAGCCGAATCCACTGTGAAAAATTTCCCCCACTCTTTATCTATGCCTAAATCAAAACGCGGATTCCATGAACAAAGCTTCTTTCTTAGAACTGCATGCCTGTGGAACTCTGTTCCGTCTGCCTGCTTCCCACCTGACTACAACTTGGATGTGTTCAAGTCCAATGTTAACAAATTCCTAATGAACCGCCCCCTTAAGTAAACACTTCATCAAATCTCCACACTAACGTAATGTACTTGCAATAACCCTTATCCCTGAGTGGCTTCCGGGCCTTGATAAGTGGTGACCCCTGTGTAAAAAAAAAAAAAAAAAGAAGGATTTTAATCTCATGCAAAAAGACAGATCCGAAAATTGATGGGAACCAGAAATGAGATGGTTCAACTTCGTCTCATGGAGTTCTTTGGTGGAGAAGGGAAAGAGGGAGAAATGTTTACTTTTTTTATTTGGTTAATTAATTTTAGTTAATTAATTAATTAAAATTATTTCATTGTTACATTTTATTTACTTTTATTTATTTACTTTTATTTATTTATTTATTTATTTTTATTTGCATTATTTCATTGTTCTTTTTTACCGATGAAGTTTGTTTTTTTTTTGTATAAAAAAACGAAATATGTGTCCTTGTTTTACTAATCCTTTTAGCGTCCTAAATTATCTGCAACCAATTTCCTTAGTAAATGCGAGTTATTTCCGAATTCCAAACAAGCATTGAAAATGCTGCGATAATAGCAAAAGAGTTGTAATTTTTATTAAACAAAGCTTTATATTAAGAAAAAGGATTAAAACTGTGGAATAATCGGAATTACCTCCCTTGGATTGTCTAGAAGTGTAAGCCATTTTGAGTTTCAGAACAGTTTCAGATGGTTCGCTGTTACACACAAGTCCTGGGAGGTGACTTGTTTGTAGTAGACAGTTCCACAGAACAAAATATTCTTACCGTGTCGAAACCCGGGAAAGAACATGTGAAATTGCTCCAGAAAAGGTTTAATATTTATGAAGCAATTCTGGTTTCTGATTGGTTTGTAGCAGAACGTGAATTTGATTCGTCAGTTCTTAGCAGCATCGTTTATAAATAGAATCGTCCGACTGTGTGGGATCATACCTCATTATACCCCTGGGATGATGGGATGTGTCTCCTAGCGGCTTCGGCTGCAGGGAGACAGGGTAGTACAAGTCAAGGATTCGTCACTTGACACTCAGCCCAACAGGTGAGGAGCCGGGAACCGGCCCAGCCAGCACCTGTTGGACTGAGGTACACCGCCTGGGTAATACCTAGGAGGTCCACCCTCCCAGGCCTTGCCACCGGACTTTCCGGTGGGGCAAGTTTATTGCTTGCTGCCTGAGGCGCCCTGACCGGGGAATGCCGACGGGGTTACTCAGGCAATTTTTAAAATTGCAGGAGTGACCCTCCTTTAGGGGAGCCTGCGGGTATCCCACTTTCCAGGCCTTGTGCCAAATATTGCCGATGTGGGCGGCAATTAAATATATACCCCATTATACCCCAAAATATTGCAACAGACTGTTAACCCTCTTTCCTCTTATTGAACTCTTTTGGAACGAGAGACAAAAAATGTAATGTAATCGAGCCCCACGCGGGCTGTAAGAGTCAATAAATCCTGTCGTATTTCATATTTCTCTTTTTGTTCTGTTCTTATACTAAACTCTTACAAAAATATAGGAATATTGTACCTAAACAATAATCTCCACAATATCAGTTAGTCCCGGTAATTTTCAACAGTTTACAAAAAGAAACAAATCAAACTAAAAATGTAAATGATACAAATATTATGCCTAAAAAAGTATAATGAATTTATTAAACAATTATAATTTATATATATACTAGCAAAAGTACCCATCATTGACTGGGTTCAAAAACAGCCTACAGAAAATGGACTCTGATTTATGAAAGTATGATAGGTTATGAAAAGGAAGGGTTGTAAAGAGATAGCTTCGAATTTGGGGATATCAAAACCAAAGCAAAATATGATGAAAGTAAAAATAAAATAGATAAACCCCATAATCTATTATACCATACCTGTTCACACTGAAACACTTATCACAATATTCTGTGGATCTATACTAAAAAACCTTGTTAAACTTTGTGATATATTTCCATTCTATGGAGGTCAGGCGTGAACGAACACCCCATAATTTTATTAAACCATATTTCTTCAAACTGAAACATAATTATCAAAGTATACTTTTTTTTTCTTTTTTTTTTTACAAAGGCATCACCACATTATCAAGGCCAAGAGGTCACTCAAGGATAGGGGTTAAAGAGTGTACAGTAGAAATTGGACAATATAGTAATCATTAGTAATGAAAATTTGGTAAATTTGATAACTTATATGGAACGGCTCATCAAGAACTTATTTACGTTAGACTTGAAGACAATTCCACAGTCGTGCAGTTCTAAGAAAGAAGCTTTGATCATGGAATCTACGTTTAGGTTTAGGCAACGATAAAGAGTGGGGGGAATTATTGATAGTGTTTACAGCTAGACGAGTGTTTCTTGTGAAAGTTTGGCGAGAAGGGACAACAGATTGAAGCTCAGTCGAACACTTTTCATGAAAATAACGATACATCAGAGACAAACTCACAACATCTCTTCTGTGAGATAGAGGTTGCAGCGAAGAGAAAAGGACATCTCCTACAAGGCTACGAAGTCTATTTTGAACTCTATCAAGGCAGGACAAGTCCTTTCTAGCACCTCCAGCCCAGATGTGGCAACAGTATTCCATCCTTGGGCGTACCTGGCTCTTATATAGATAGAGAATAGCATCAGCAGTGAGATATTTACCGGATCGATAGAAAGATCCCACCATTTTTCCAGCGGCCTTGGCAACAGATTTGATGTACGTGTTCCATTTAAGATCAGGAGTAATGGTCAAGCCCAGAAGCGTGTCAAAACTTGAGGCCTCCTGAAGACGAGAGCCATTCATTTCAATTGATGCCAGATGTGGATTAGAATGTTGATGATGTAAAGAGAGAAGCTTGGTTTTAGATGCATTAAAAGTAACCAGCCACTCCTTTCTCCATTGTACTACGTGCTCAAGATCAGAGGAGAGAGAATTGGAGAGAACTTGGTCGTTTACTGTCTTAGATGTGCTACCATAAATGGTAGTGTCGTCAGCATAAATGTCTACAAATGATGTAAGGATGTGATTTGGAAGATCATTAATGTAGATCAGGAAAAGAGTCGGGCCCAGGATGGACCCCTGAGAGACACCGGCATTAATACTGTGAGCTTCTGATTTTTGCCCCTCAACTACTACTCTTATGAATCTATCAGAAAGAAATGATTTAATAATTGAGAAGACTTTTCCAGCTATACCATAGCTAGCGATCTTATGAAGTAAACCTTTATGCCATACCCTATCAAAGGCTTTAGATATGTCAAGAGCAATTGCCCTAGAAAGATTGCCACCGTCAAGAGATTTGCTAATCCTATGCGATATAATTGTAAGCACATCTGCTGTAGATCTAGCAGAACGGAAACCATATTGAGTGTCACTAAGAAGGTTATTTTTGTTGAGATGGTTGATTACTTCTGTATTTAACACAGATTCTAGCAACTTACTCATGACGCACAGGAGACTTATTGGCCTGTACTGAGAGGGGGATGAGCGATCACCTGAATTCTTAAATACAGGGCATACTGATGAAATTTTCCAGGGAGATGGGAAACTATTCTCCTTAAGACAACGTTTAAACAGTTTTGTAAGTATGGGCGCTAGTTCAGGTTGAAGTTTTTTGAGTACTATAATTGGAATACCGTCAGGGCCAGTTGCTTTACTGGAATCAAGGTTTTTGATTAGCTTGGTAACATCATGTACAGATATACGCATATCACATAGCGTGTTTTCTGATACAGGAGGAAATATTGGGGGTTGGCGGCCTTGGTCGCAAAGGGTAGAATTAGCTGCAAAGTTCTTGACAAAGAGTTTGGCTTTGTCTGATGCTGACGAGATTACCTCAGGTCCATTGATAATAGTTGGGATGGAGCACACGCTTCTGTTCAGGATTCTGTTTGCTATTTGCCAAAACTGGTGGGAACCAAGCCGCTGCTCAGCTACTTTGGACTTAACAGATTGAGCATACAACTCTCTTGCATTCTTTATTACTTTCTTACAATGGTTGCTGGCAGTCCTGAAAGCGGCTTTAGTTTCCATACATCTATTACGTTTGAAGCAGTGGAAAAAGTGATTTCTGTGCGCAATGGCAGTAGCACATTCTGGAGAGAACCATGGCTGGCTGTTAGGTTTTTGCTGAAACTTTTTAGAGGGTATGAAACGGTCAATACCTACAATTAACCATTCCGTCAGGTCTAATACTATAGAGGACACATCCTTTTTAAATATGGAATGCAGAGGTAGATCAGTTATAAATGTACGGAATCTATCCCAGTCAGTCTTAGTGTATCGATATACTGTACGATGGAGAGGTACGTCTGGGGACTTATTACATTTCATTTTTATCTTAATTGATACAACAGAGTGGTCGGAAGATCCAAGAGGCGACAGAACAGAAACTGAACATAGTTCAGGGCAAGTTGTGAGAAAAAGGTCTAGTAGACTCGCATACTGGCCGTCATTGTCAGGCACACGGGTGGGTTCGTGAACAATCTGAGTGAGGTCATAGGCAATGGAGAAATCATGACAGAACCTCCCCTCATCATCGGTCTTGTTTGAGTGGGTCAACCATTCGACGTTGTGAACATTGAAGTCTCCACATACGTGAATGTTAGCTGAAGGATAAGCAGATAGGACTTGGTCAATTTTCTCAGATATGCTTACATAGATATGAAAAGTCTTTATTAAAGTTTGTGCCTATTTCTATTCTATGGAGGCCAGCCGCAAATGCAGACCCCACAATTTTATTATACCATCCCTATTTAAGTTAAAACATACTTATCAAAGTTTATTATGTACATGTATATCAAAAACACTTGTAAACATTTTTTTTTAATTTTTAAATTTTTTATTTCCGTACTTTGTGGACCATGTACGAATGCAGACCCCACAATTTTAATTAATCACCATTCAGCCAGATCAAACATACCCATTCCTGTGTCTCGATACATCTTCTATCATTATATGTGATCAGTTTTTTAAAATAGTCAACCATATAGGAGCCTATTCGTGACCACGCACACACATAGATTATATGTTATATATTATAATTAATTACTCAATGGAAAAAGTAAACAAGTCAATTAACAAACTTAAAATGAAACAACATTAAGTAATAAAATAATTAAACTTGTCAATTAACACATAAAAAAGTAACTAAACTGTAACAGCAAATGATGGCGGGATCTACTCAAGTAACTAAACTGTAACAACGAAATTATCGTAGCCCCACCAGCGACTCTATAAATGATGGCAGGATCTACTCAAACAGAATAATGGCGCGCTGCCCCAACTGTAAAACCCAGTTGCACCCGCGCAAATGCGTGTACATTTCCCTTTCTACACCCATGCAAATTCGGTGGACTTACAAGTGAAATTTCACCTGTTCATGCAGACGTCTTAGGAAGCATCTTACGTCATAAAGATGGGTTTTTTCATCCAATCAGATTACAAGGAAAACAAAATTTTTAAAATGTTTTTTTTTCCAAAGGAGCCGGTTGAAATGTATAAAAAGGGCGTTTTTGCACCCAAACGAGTCAGTCAACACCAACACAGCACGCCGTAAGCAAGCCGTTTGACTCTGTCACCGTAGACGTTAACTCATGTACACCATCATTTCATTCTCGACGTGGAGATGGACTTTTTATCTTAATGGATTTTTACCCTTTTCTATCTCATTGCTAAAGTAAGCGATGGACTTTTATGTTGTTATTTCTTCCTAAAAAAAAGGCTGGTCATTTCTAACCGAGAACTTTTACTTTTCTCCTTCAAAACATTCAATCACCTCAGTCGAAGGACTCATCTTCGCTATTTCATTACATAAAACAAAAACATTCAATTACCTCAGTCACAGGAAGAGACCGTTTACAAAGACAACTATCCTGTCTGTTCTTTTCATTTATTTACAATTTTAAAAAAAAATAAATTTTGTATTTATCCATTAATCTCAGTCATCTTTGCTTGATTGTTCAACTCCATTTTGTGCCAGTTGACACGGTTAAGATTCGGATTAAAAATTGTTATAAAAATAAATACAATTTAGGCGCGCAGTATGATTATGATTATGTTGGCGCGTGAAAAATAAAAAATAACTCCCACGCAAATTCCGGCGTGGCCTTATATATTAAATCGACTCAAAACGAGCGGACATAGTACAGAGCAACCCACGTGATGTTTCCGTCCAATGGGATTTCTCCAAGGACATTTTTCTAAACTTTTCTTCTTAAGCTCGCTGGGAGCCGGTCCAAATAGTATTTAAGCACACACAAACATCAAATCTCTCTCTCAACTGCATTTTCATTCGGACGTTCCACGCGTGTTACTATCACTCTTCCATTTTCACCGCTCCGCGCGCTTCATACAATTTCACAGGCGAGCATTCCCTATTGCCTCTCTTACCATGTTTTAACATATGAACAGTTCAACAAAAAAAGACATTCTCCTTTTTTTTTATACGAACACTTAAAAAGGACTTCTAAACTTATTATAAAGAGAATTATATTTTATTTGTTAATGGTTGGTTTCTGTGAATAAACCTCCGTTTGTTTTGCATGTAAGTCTTCTTCTTTTTATTTTTATTTATTTGTGGAGGAAGTTAGTTCCTAAAAACGCTTGATGACCCCCACGATTTTTACACTTGATTTTTATTTTTTGGAGTTTGTGGGACTAACATCGACACCCGTTAGTCCCGCAACAAAATAATGTTAAGCCTGCAAAAATTAAATTAATGAAAAACAAATGTCATATCACATTTTGATCACTTATCACAATAATCATACGAGGGAATGCTTTTCCCTTTTCCGCCAAGAAATTTCATGAGATGAAGGTGGGACATCTCACTTCTGGTTCTCAACAATTTTCAGATGTGCCTTCATTTTAACCTTCATTTTAAAATAACAAGTATATGTGTGTGTTTGTGTGTGGGTGTGGGTGTTTGAGAGAGAGAGAGAGAGAGAGAGAGAGAGAGAGAGAGAGAGAGAGAGAGAGAGAGAGAGAGAGAGTGTGTGAGACGATCATTTGTCGGTTCTCCAGCACAAGATCAATTTCTACCTTTTTCTAATTTTTTTTTATGATTTCATTCTTTCACATAAAGAATTGGCCACAACTACCTTTTCTTTTAAACCATAATACTTTTTAATAAATGCTTTGCCTGCCATTTGCATTTCATTATTACTGATTAAGCATGAAAGAAATACTGCTTCCTTTTCCTTTCAGTTTGGCCACCTTTTATGCTCAGTAATAGAATTTAACTTAAAGTGTAACATCACAATCCAATAAATAAGAACATTAATGCAATCGATAAAAATAAAGGTTTTACTCTTTAATTCTTTTTCTCCCATAAAATAATTATCTTCCTGCCAATCTATTCTAAAAAAAGGCCTGTCTGATTAGTCAAGGCGATTCTCTTTAACCAATCAGCAGACACCCTATTTGTTGGGATGAATGCAAAAATCCCTTATTTGTCCTATTTTCTGAATGTGAAGCTGTCAAGACAACAAGTAAGAAACCTTTCCTCGTTAATCTGAATGCGACTATACCGCTTTGAACATTCAGAGGGCTGTCTGTTTCTTGGACGTAAAATAATTTTATAGTTGGACTTCTAAAGCCGCAAACATAATCAGTTTTGCTAGGAATTTTTTATTTTTTTATTATTGTTCAATTTAATAATTCAATTATAATTATATTTTTTTTATTATTGTTCAATTTAATAATTCAATTATAATTATATTTTTTATTAATGTTCAATTTAATAATTCAATTATAATTATATATTTTTATTATTGTTCAATTTAATAATTCAATTATAATTATATTTTTTTTATTATTGTTCAGTTTAATAATTCAATTATAATTATATATTTTTATTATTGTTCAATTTAATAATTCAATTATAATTATATTTTTTTTATTATTGTTCAATTTAATAATTCAATTATAAGTATATTTGTATTATTGTTCAATTTAATAATTCAATTATAATTATATATTTTTTATTATTGTTCAATTTAATAATTCAATTATAATTATATTTTTTTATTATTGTTCAATTTAATAATTCAATTATAATTATATATTTTTTATTATTGTTCAATTTAATAATTTAATTATAATTATATTTTTTTATTATTGTTCAATTTAATAATTCAATTATAATTATATTTTTTATTATTGTTCAATTTAATAATTCAATTATAATTATATTGTTTATTATTGTTCAGTTTAATAATTCAATTATAATTATATTTTTTATTATTGTTCAATTTAATAATTCAATTATAATTATATTTTTTATTATTGTTCAATTTAATAATTCAATTATAATTATATTTTTTATTATTGTTCAATTTAATAATTCAATTATAATTATATTTTTTATTATTGTTCAATTTAATAATTCAATTATAATTATATTTTTATTATTGTTCAATTTAATAATTCAATTATAATTATATTTTTTATTATTGCTCAATTTAATAATTCCATTATAATTATATATTTTTTTATTATTGTTCAATTTAATAATTCAATTATAATTATATTTTTTATTATTGTTCAATTTAATAATTCAATTATAATTATATTTTTTATTATTGTTCAATTTAATAATTCAATTATAATTATATTTTTTATTATTGCTCAATTTAATAATTCAATTATAATTATATATTTTTTTATTATTGTTCAATTTAATAATTCAATTATAATTATATTTTTTATTATTGTTCAATTTAATAATTCAATTATAATTATATTTTTTATTATTGTTCAATTTAATAATTCAATTATAATTATATATTTTTTTATTATTGTTCAATTTAATAATTCAATTATAATTATATATTTTTTTATATTGTTCAATTTAATAATTCAATTATAATTATATATTTTTTTATTATTGTTCAATTTAATAATTCAATTATAATTTTTTTTTATTGTTCAATTTAATAATTCAGTTATAATTATATTTTTTTATTATTGTTCAATTTAATAATTCAATTATAATTATATTTTTTTCATTATTGTTCAATTTAATAATTCAATTATAATTATATTTTTTATTATTGTTCAATTTAATAATTCAATTATAATTATATTTTTTATTATTGTTCAATTTAATAATTTAATTATAATTATATTTTTTATTATTGTCCAATTTAATAATTCAATTATAATTATATTTTTTATTATTGTTCAATTTAATAATTCAATTATAATTATATTTTTTATTATTGTTCAATTTAATAATTCAATTATAATTATATTTTTTTATTATTGTTCAATTTAATAATTCAATTATAATTATATTTGTTATTATTGTTCAATTTAATAATTCAATTATAATTATATTTTTTATTATTGTTCAATTTAATAATTCAGTTATAATTATATTTTTTATTATTGTTCAATTTAATAATTCAATTATAATTATATTTTTTATTATTGTTCAATTTAATAATTCTATTATAATTATATTGTTTATTATTGTTCAGTTTAATAATTCAATTATAATTATATTTTTATTATTGTTCAATTTAAAATTCAATTATAATTATATTTTTTATTATTGTTCAATTTAATAATTCAATTATAATTATATTGTTTATTATTGTTCAGTTTAATAATTCAATTATAATTATATTTTTTTATTATTGTTCAATTTAATAATTCAATTATAATTATATTTTTTATTATTGTTCAATTTAATAATTCAATTATAATTATATTTTTATTATTGTTCAATTTAATAATTCAATTATAATTATATTTGTTATTATTGTTCAATTTAATAATTCAATTATAATTATATTTTTTATTATTGTTCAATTTAATAATTCAATTAAAATTATATTTTTTATTATTGTTCAATTTAATAATTCAATTATAATTTTTTTTTATTATTGTTCAATTTAATAATTCAATTATAATTATATTTTTTATTATTGTTCAATGTAAAAATCCAATTATAATTATATTTTTTATTATTGTTCAATTTAATAATTCAATTATAATTATATTTTTTATTATTGTTCAATTTAATAATTCAATTATAATTATATTTTTTATTGTTGTTCAATTTAATAATTCAATTATAATTATAATTTTTTTATTTTTGTTCAATTTAATAATTCAGTTATAATTATATTTTTTATTGTCGTTCAATTTAATAATTCAATTATAATTATAGTTTTTTTTGTTGTTCAATTTAATAATTCAATTATAAGTATTTTTTTATATTGTTCAATTAATAATTCAATTATAATTATATTTTTTATTATTGCTCGATTTAATAATTCAATTATAATTATATTGTTTAATATTGGTCAATTTTATAATTCAATTATAATTATATTTTTATTATTGTTCAATTTAATAATTCAATTATAATTATATTTTTTTAATTTTGTTCAATTTAATAATTCAATTATAATTATATTTTTTTATTATTGTTCAATTTAATAATTCAATTATAATTATATTTTTTATTATTGTTCAATTTAATAATTTAATTATAATTATATTTTTTTATTATTGTTCAATTTAATAATTCAATTATAATTATATTTTTTATTGTTGTTCAATTTAATAATTCAATTATAATTATATGTCAGTTTTGTGTGTCCTCTGTACTTGTTTCTTTCAGCATTTTCCAACTTTAGCAAGTGAGAATTGAAGCATTTTCTTGCTAAAACATTTTAGAAAAGTTTTTCACATGTCAAAAAAAATACAATAAAAATAAATTTGTAATTTATTTAAGAATTAGATTTTTTTTAATTTTCTCAAAATATGTGTTGAATTTTATTCTGTAAAGTTTGGAAAAGTATAGCTTGCTGACCAAGCATGAGTGAAATACTGCCTCCCTCCCCTTAGAGTTTGGCCACATTTATGTTCAGTAAATCTTTCCACTTCATGTGGCTTATCTCATCCTCTTATATAAAACACACCACACCTCTTGAGTCCTCTTCTCCTGGTTCCCCACGCCGGTAGCAGAGCGAGCACACCTTTTGTTTCTTTAAGGTGAGGTAATTTCTAGCATTACTACAAGATCTTAACTCATTTTAGGCATTAACAGTAAATAATACATTTCACACAAATAAAGTGGACTGGAAACCGAAACCAAAACTTTAAGTCTGAGTTTTTACCAACTGAGATATTTGGGCTTTCTTATAAATAAAGCTTAAAACATTATCTTAACGTGACGTCATAGATTTATGATTTATGTCATGTTTCAAAACATGAATTCAAAAAAAAAAAAAATATGGGTAGACATTATTAATATTCAATAAACTTAGATCCAAAAATTTGAGACCTTAACGTGCAGAGCTACCCTACTTTTTTCTTGCCAAAACATGGCAACTTTTACACTCGACGAAGGTTACATTGTCTAAAACGTTGTGCAGATAAAACTCAAGACGAGAGCAATTGTCCGATTAATCTAAACAATACAAACATACCTGATCGCAAAATTGTACTCTTTTCAACAATTATTGTTTTAACAACATTTTTCATGGAATTCTTTCATATCATAAGAAAAATATGCAACCACATGAAGAATATTTTTGCGAGTGATACAAATTTCTTTGTTGATATTTTGACAGACCACTGATATAAATAGATAGCTAAATCGATAGATAGATAGATAGATAGATATATAGATAGATGAAATGATAGATAGATAAACAAATACAAAGATAGATGGATATATTGAGAAACAGATACAAATTTATACATTGCTATTTTTACAGACCACTGATATAAATAGATAGCTAAATCGATAAATAGATACAAATAGATTGCTAAATCGATAGCTAGATAGCTGAAATGATAAACAGATATAAATAGATAGCTAAATCGATAGCTAGATAGCTGAAATGATAAACAGATACAAATAGATTGCTAAATCGATAGCTAGATAAACAAATACAAAGATAGATGGATATATTGCTAAAAAGATACAAAGTTAGATAGATTGAGAAACAGATACAAACTTATACATGATGGTCGCTAGAAAAGCGGGAAATTTGAAGGTCAACTTAGATCATGAATAAAATGTGTGATTGCTATTTTTTGATTGGTTCTTTTCTTGTCGAATGGATGTGCAAGTTTAGCGATATACAAAATGTAATGGACAACCAAACATGGACATGGCAGCAGGATGGTGCCAAGGCTCACACAGCAATGGCTTTAATTCAACTTGTACGTGAAAGTTGTGATGCTCTAGAGAAAAGAAAGCAGGCCCACAGCAATCTGAAGCGAGAGCTTCGCAAAGGTTTAATTGATGGTTCTTAACCATGACACACAGAGCTGGAAATACAACACGTGTGAACGAGTGCTTTTGTCAAAAGCTGACTACGTCAACCACCTTAAGTCGCATAAAACTCCTGTTCAGGTCAACTTTGCACCTATTAGTCCGAACCAAACGATCTATTTAACATGCAGTAAAGTTTGCAAGTCTACTGCTGGTTTGAGAAGACATTTAATTGTTCATAGGAATACACTTCAACGTCCAGAGGAAGTCAACTCGATGGAAATTGCTCAATTTGTATGTCACATTTGCTTCAAGATGTGCAAATCTGCGGTGGGAGTACAGCGTCATCTGGGATGGCATGGACGACAAGATTGGGAGAACTCAATGTGACGGCGATCATCTGGAAAGACGCAGCAATCATCATCATGTATGTATGTATGTATGTTTGTATGTTTGTATGTATCCTTCACAATTTGATTTAAAATTGTTTTAGTAATATCATTCATTACATCATACATAAGTTAATTTGATATTTCTACGTTTATGCAAAGAAACTGAAATGTTAGAAGTTGGTATATTCGAACCATCTTTGTATTTGTCGATCGTACTTGCTACTCGAGTGGATATTGTTTTTGTTTTTCCTCTCTTTGTTTGCCTATGATCTACATTATGATGTGAATGATTAAAAAAGTATTTATTGTTAATTTTAGTTTAAATGATACAATGATTGTCTTCAAACTGGAAAAATTATGAAGTTCAAAAATTAAAAAACCTCTGAGAATTTTTACATTTCATAAACTTACCTTGATTATTATCCATAGCCCTTGATTATTATTATTTGGGCTGGTGCATCTGCTACTAGTCTATCGCTCCTTGACAAGGTTCAAAAGAGAGTCGCAAACCTGATAGGCCCTGAACTGACATCTAAGCTTCAGCCTCTGTCCCATCGACGAAATGTTGCATCCCTCTGCCTCTTCTAGTGGTGAATGCTTTTATTTTTATTTTCTGCTCACTTTTTGTTCATCAATTTTTTAATTATATGTGTTCTTTAATGCAGTTCATTTGAAAAGTCTTTGGTTGTGTTTTATAAACAGTTTTGTTTTGAAGGGATTTCATACAGTAATTTTTCGTTTCTTGGAATTTAAACTTACATATTTTCTGATCCAAAGTGTTGGGTGATAAATTCCAAAGTTTAAACTTTTCATACAGTTCAAATTAAATAGATTTTCAAATTTTTTAGAACATACACCTTCAAGTTTTTTATTAGTGCCGTTAAAATATTATTGACTAATAAAATTAATTTTATTGTCAGTCACCGTGCAAGCTTCAGCGTTTTCTGAGATCAAAACCAAAATCTAGAGACAGTGCGTCAATTACAATAACCATTAAACCAGCTTAACAAGACGTTTAAAAAGTGTTTTCAAACCGTGTGAAACAGTTCTTCTTTATTTGCTTCCCCACGAGAGCAAATTAGACACAAGGAAGCCAGTTAAACCCGCATAGGATTAGTGCCGTTTCTATTCATTTATTTTCTATAAAAAAAAAAAAGCACAGTACTCCTTTTCACTGACGCCGTAATTTTCCCCACGTCTTAACTTCAATATGTTCTCTTGACTAGCAAACACTTGACTCCCTCTCCTCCCCAATTCGTCCTTAATATAGCTACGTACAGCGTGGGACGATAAAATTGTCGCTCTAAAGAAAACAACACTACAGCTTTATTTTTAAAACTTTTATGGAAAAAATCAATTCAGGTAACTTGATTATGTAGTAGAGTTGATACCTATTCAATGTAGCTGCCCTCAGCCTTAATCACTACCTTGATACGGGTCCGGAACTGTGAGCATGCCTTTTCCACAAGCACAGGCAGGAGCTCAGCAAATACTCAGTGGATGGCGGTGATCAGGCTGGCTTTAGTGTTGTGAGAGGTCATGTTGGTGATGTTCTCGATGTATGACCAAATGAAGTGGGTTCCAGTTGGAGGAGGAGGGGGGACAGTGAGAAAAGGGTACAAAGTCATAGCATTTTTTATGGGTCTCTTTGGACTTGTGGGCCAGTGCCAAGTCCTGCTGCCACACCCTGGTCTGCTAGCGGCCACACCCTGGTCTGCTAGCGGCCGCACCCTGGTCTGCTAGCGGCCACCTGATTGTTGTACCAATGAATCACCAGATTCTTCAGCGCATCCGGGTACACTTTGGTGTTGACTTTTAAGCCGACTTCAAAGATGTGAGGTGGCATGATGTGGTCCTCACTTGAAACCAAACCAAAGACCATAACCGTGGCAGGAAACTTTATTTTCATCACCCTGAGCATGTTCCTATTATACGTGGCAATCCAGCGATGCATTTTGAGGCTGCTGGCAATGGTCCTGTTGTCATAACTTGGATTAGTAGAGAGCATGAGTTGTACAGTGGCGCATCTCCGATTCTGTTTGTTGAACATCGTGTCATTTTCAGACATGATAGAAGTTTCCTATCACTCTTGGGATTTGTACACAACTGGCTAACTAGTAGATGGTCTGCAACAAAACAAAGAAAAATGGAAATGGAATCATGTCGTCTTTTCTAGGGTGACAATTTTATCGTTCCACACTGTAATCCCATATGCATATTAATGCTTTATATTCTAAAACCACAAAAATATAAAATATTGTTCGTAAAAACAAAAATATAAAATATTGTTCGCAAAAACACTCGATCTGTTGACCTCCACAGTTTTTATAGATTTCATAAATTTTAATTTAGTATTAGCTTGTTAATTTTCTTGAGTATTTTTAAAAATATTTTTATTCAGAGATTATAAAGTTTAAACTAGATTTTAAAAATTAAATTAATAATTTCTGTGAATTTATGAATATATTATATTTAATAATCTTTTTTATTAGACTTCTTTTATTTTCTAACTAGCGGGGGTACCTGGCGTTGCCCGAGTGTTTGTTTCCGGGACGGGGGGGGGGAGTTTTAAAAAATGTTATGGTAGGTAAGTAGGAAGGATCAAACCCGGAGTCATGAGTAAAAGTAGGAAAATAAAGTGTGAAAAAAAAAACAAAAAAAACATCTGCAACGTTAACAGTTCGGCCACCAAGAAAAGTCCATTCCAGTTGTTTAGGAAAAAAAAAAAACAAAAAAAAACGACTACGGTAGGTCGGCGCGAACGTGAAAATATAATGTGAATTGTCCAGCACGCTAACCACTACGCCACAGAGCACTGCAGCTTAGTTTAGTGATTTTAAATAACTTCACATGAAAGACCTACGAAGCCAAACCGGTGTTCTCTTCTCAACTGTTCCTTGTGAACGATCCCCAAACGGTGTTAAGTGGTGGCAGGGGGAGGAGGAATTTATTAGAGAGAAAATATTTTACCACTTCCATTGATCTTAACCGATTTTGGCCGTGACTTCTCAGTAGAAAAAGTATAGAAATCTAAGATTATCGAGGAATTTGAGAAATAATAAACCTATAACACACCTCAGATATTGTTCTGCCGTTTGTGCATATTATATTTGCATGAAATATCTTGATTTTTAATCCTATTAATGTCAAAATCAGACGGGAAAAAATGAGTTCATTTTATTTATATAGAGATAGGTTAAAATAAATATTATTTAATTGGAATTCATTATTGAGATGAGTATAATTAATTTATTTATTGCGGACTATTATCCTCATCTTTCTTAGTTGTTGTTTCACAACGTTTCGGCCAACTATTCCGCTGGCCTTCGTCAGGTTGTAATCGTGACAGGATAGAAACTCCGACTTTCCTAACTGCATTCTCAGCAATTACTGCCATCCGTAGTTGTTGTCGTCTTACCACGAGGCAGTAATTGCTGAGAATGCAGTTAGGAAATTCGGAGTTTCTATCCCGTCTTGGTTACCACCTGACGAAGGCCAGAGCAATAGTTGGCCGAAACATAATGAAACAACAACTAAGAAAAATGAGGATAATAGTCCGCAATAAATAAATTAATAGGTTAAAATAAGTTTATAAATATTAGCAGGACTCGTGTATTATGAGACTGAAACTAACCTTATGATAGATTCTTCCAATACTATATTACCATAGTAAGGGAGAAGGAGTATCGTAATACCATAGAATCAAAATGAATATCATAATACCATAGAATAAGGAGTATCGTAATATTCTGTTAGAAACCCACCGAATATATGTCCGCCTACGTCACGGTAACATATATTGAGTGAGTTTCTGACAGTATTTTGTATAATTTTTTAGTTTGAACTCATTTCCCAAACTTACCGTGTTCAACATCGAGCGCACTTTATCTTTTTCGAATATATTGATAAACACTGCATGATTTTCGAATCGATTACACGTTTTAAAGTGAGTAAAACCACTAAAATCTTTTCCAGATAGGTAGAAGAGTAACTTATCTTGCCTTAGAGAACATTTATTTTTGTGTTTGTTTTTTGACAACTTTTTTTATAGCAAAACAAACCCATACTTTTTCTCTAAATTAATTAATTATAAATATTTATAATTAATTGTTCTAACACTTAAGAAGGTTTTGATCTCTCTCTCTCTCTCTCTCTCTCTCTCTCTCTCTCTCTCTCTCTCTCTCTCTCTGTATTTTTTTCTTTCCTTAAATTATTTAAGAAATGTATTTAAGGCTGAAATATATAAATTGTAAAGTTGTGCATAACTATTCTAATTAATATTTAATTTCTATAATATTATTATTAATATTAATATTAATAATAATATTTATCAGACAGAATGGTTAATTGTAGGTATAGACCGTTTCATTCCCTCAAAAAAGTTCCAGCAAAAACCTAATAGCCAACCGTGGTTCTCTCCAGAATGTGACGGACACGTCGTCGCACACTGCCTGGCACAATGTATACGGCATAATCACGTTGACACACTGGTTCCTGTCAAATCACCAAAGTTAAGCAATGTTGAGCCTGGTCATTACTAAAATGGGTGACCAATTTGGGAATTCCAGGTGCTGTATGTAAAGGACATCGACACCTCCCTGCAAAAAGTTGCAAAAACCTAACGTCATCTCCCCTAATGGGGATATACATGCGACTGGGAACCGCTTGTGAATTTCATACTCTCATGAAACTTCCTCCTTTGGAGGAAGCCGGTTAAACCCTGAATAGGGTTGGTGCTGACTGCACACACACTCTCCAGAATGTGTTGCTGCCGTTACACACAGAAATCACCTTTTCCATTGCTCCCAATGTAATAGATGTACTGAAACTAAAGCCGCTTTCAGGATTGCCAGCAATTACTGTAAAAAAGTAATAAAGAATGCAAGAGAGCTGTATGCTCAGTCCGTTAAGTCCAAAGTAGCTAAGCAGCGGCTTGGTTCCCACCAGTTTTGGCAAATAGCAAACAGAATCCTGTGCTCCATCCCAACTATCATCAATAGACCTGAGGTAATCACGTCAGCATCAGACAAAGCCAAACTCTTTGCCAAGAACTTTGCAGCTAATTCTACCCTTTGCGACCAAGGCTGCCAACCCCCAATATTTCCTCCTGTACCAGAAAACACGCTATGTGATATACAAATATCTTTATGTGATGTTGTCAAGCTAATCAAAAACCTTGATTTCAGTAAAGCAACCGACCCTGATGGTATTCCAATTATAGCACTCAAAAAACTTCAACCAGGACTAGCGCCCATACTTACAAAACTGTTTAAACATTGTCTTAAGGAGAGTTGCTTCCCATCACCCTGGAAAATCTCATCAGTATGCCCTATATTTAAGAATTCAAGTGATCGCTCATCTCCCTCTCAGTACAGGTGAATAAGTCTCCTGTGCGTCATGAGAAAGTTGCTGGAAGAGAAGTAATCAACCATCTCAGCAACAATAACCTTCTTAGTGACACACAATATGGTTTCCGTTCTGCTAGATCTATAGCAGATGTGCTAACAGTTATACCTCATAGGATTAGCAAATCTCTCGATGGAGACAATCTTTCTAGGGCAATTGCTCTTGACATATCAAAGACCTTTGATAGAGTATGGCATAAAGTTTTACTTCACAAGATCTCCAGCTATAGTGGTTGATGGACAGAAATCAGAAGCTCACAGTATTAATGTTGGAGTACCTCAGGGGTCCATCCTGGGGCCAACTCTTTTCATGATCTACATTAATGATCTTCCAAATCACATCTTACATCATTTGTAGACATTTATGCTGATCACAATTCTGTCTATGGTAGCACATCTAAGACCGTAAATGACCAAGTTCTCTCCGATTCTCTTTCCTCTGATCTTGAGCAAGTGGTACAATGAAGAAGGAGGTGGCTTGTTACTTTTAATGCATCTAAAACCAAGCTTTTATCTTTACATCATCAACACTTTGATCCCCATCTGGCATCAATTGAAATGAATGGCTCTCGTCTTGGGGGAGGCCTCATGTCTTGACCTTTACTCCTGATCTGAAATGGAACACATACATTAAATCTGTTGCCAAGGCCGCTGGAAAAATGGTGGGATCCTTCTATTGATCCAGTAAATATCTCACTGCTGATGCAATTCTCTATCTATATAAGAGCCAGGTACGTTCAAGGATGGAGTACTGTTGCCACATCTGGGCAGGATCTGCTAGAAAGGACTTTTCCTGCCTTGATAGAGTTCAAAATAGATTATGTAACGTCGTAGGGGATGTCCTTTTGTCTTCCCTGCAACCTCTTTCTCACAGAAGAGATCTTGCGAGTTTGTCTGCTTTATTGTTATTTTCATGGCAAGTGCTCGACTGAGCTCTAATCTATGGTCCCTCCCTCATCAAACTTTTACAAGAAACACCCGTCTAACAGAAAACACTATCAATAATTTCCTCCACTCTTTATCTGTGCCTCAACCTAAACGTAGATTCCATGAACAAAGCTTCTTTCTTAGAACTGCACGCCTATGGAATTGTCTTCCGTTTTCCTGCTTTCCAGCTGACTACAATATGGTTGTCTTCAAGTCTAATGTAAACAAGTTTTTGATGAGCCGTTCAATATGTTAACAAATTTACCGAATTTCCATTACTAACGATTACTTTATTGCCCAATTGTCTACTGTACACTCGTTAACTCTTATCCTCGAGTGGCCTTTTGGCCTTGATAAATGGTGATGCCTTTGTAAAAAAAAAACTTAATAAAATTTTCTTCGACAGTTTTTTAAAATAATTTTTTATAACATCAAGTTTAAACAACAAGTAGATTAAAAAAATTACTTTAATAATATATGTAGAAATATATTATAAATTAGTATGCGTATAATTTATCTTTATTAATTATTTTTTTCTCTAAGTGGTTTAAATAAATTTATAATTAATTAATTGCTCCAACACTTCAGAAGTTTTTTATCTGTTTTTTTTTGTTTTTGTTTTTAAATTATTTATTTCCTTAAATTATTTAAGAAAATACATGTTAAAGTTGTACAATAACTATTCTAATTAAAATTTTATTTGTAAATTTTCTTCGGCAATTTTTTAAAAATAATTTTTTATAACAAGTTCAAAAAAGTAGATTAAAAAAATTACTTATATCTAATAAATTAGTACATATACTATTTATCCTTAATAATATTTTTAATTAGACTTGCTGCTGAAATAGAAAAGTGCGTGTTAGTTTGAAGAAAAAGCACGAGGTTTGAGTCACGTGACCGGAAGCGGAAGTGAAAACCTGCTGGATGAAAGTCATGTGATTTTGTCCGCTTGTTCTCTCCTTCCTCCCACCTCGTCATTACTTTAACAAACATCCCCCTCTCTCTGACTCTCTCGGGTGACAATAGCAGTCCTCAAACTGCTTTCTCGCTCACCCCGTCTTTCGCTCTACGTAACCAGCGGACTCACTCTCTATATAAACAATGTAACTACTCGCGCCCTCCCACTACTCCCTCGAAAAAAAAAAAAATTGAAAGAGAAAGCTAATAGCGTTAGAGAAATTACAAGACTAGGCGAACGACGCCTACTCCTCGTAATTCTCACCATTAATAATAGTATTATTAATATTTTATTATTATTATCAGTAGAAACTACTGCCCTGGTTTCTCGTGGATAAAATCTGGTATTTATTTATCTGTGCGATTATATATACATATATACATAAAACGGATTCTTGTATGTGTATATTTATATATATATAAATCCGGCCATACAAACTCCGGAGGACAAGACGTAAAAACGAAAACAAAAAAATATATATATATACAAGCCGAGGAGAAAATCTATAATATATATATATATATATATATATATATATATAAACATAAAAACGGATTTACATAGGGAGTGCTCGACGACCTGGTTAAGTAAAACAGAAATATATATACATACGTAGTATTATATAAATATACTTATGGCAAGTGCGCTACACAGAAATATTTACGTTTTATTCCAACGAAAGAATTCGTCAGGCTAATTAAAACATCTACGTAGTATAATTGTAACATATATATGAAACGGTAATATATGTATACATATAAATATATTTATTTGCTATCATAAAAATAATTGATCTTTTTTTTTTTTTAACTACTTATTTTGCTATCCCCCCCTTCCTTGTATATGTGATCATATATTAAAAAAATAAATTACTTACCTATATATATTATATATTATATATATATACACACACACTCACATAAGCAAGCCATATGTGCTCAGATTTATAAAGGGGAGGAACCCTTTTTTTTAATATCCCTTTAAAAACAAACTCTTGGAGTTTGTTCTTTTTTTTTTAACCCACAAAAAAATAACAAGGTTTTTTGTTATTAATTAATTGTTCTAACACTTAAGAAGGTTTTGATCTCTATTTTTTTTTTTTTATTTATCTCCTTGCTTGTATATTTAAAAAACAAAAAAGAAACATTGGTCAACACACGATTATTCCATGATGTTAGCATTATTTCAAAGAATTTTGGATTGGTTCCGAAGTTTATTCTGGAAGGAAGAAATGGAATTGACGCTGGTGGGCTTGCAATATTCCGGCAAGACGACATTCGTTAATGTAATCGCCGTAAGTATCAACATATATTTCATAATTACAATTGTATTTGTATAGCTCAACCCCCATGGCTATCCGGTACTCATGCAGAAAAGGTACCGTGTTATTTTCTTTTTACTTTCTTTCATGGCAAGTGCTCGCTCGACTGAACTCCAATCTATGCTCCCCCTTGCCAAACGTTCATAAGAACACTCGACTAGCTACAACCACTATAAAGGATTCCCCTCCCCCACTCTATCTGTGCCTAAATTTAAATATAGATTCCATGAACAAAGCATCTTTCCCAGAACTGCCCCCTGTGAAACACTGTTCCGCTGGCGGCGCTGGCTGGCCTCCTGTTTCTCGGTTGAATACAACATGGTAGCCTTCAAATCTCATGTAAACAAATTCTTGTTGAGCCGTCCCCATAAATAACCCAAATTCTACCCAATTTACACCATTAACGATTACTAAACTACCACCGTAACCCTTATCAAGACCCGAAGGCCACTCGAGTAAAAGTGGTGACTCCCAAGTGTAAAAGAAAACCTCAACACTCACCTTTAAAATGACGACTTCACAAGGTTTCTGTGTATGCTGAAAACGAATATCACATTTAAAATTTACACGGACAAGTAGTTTTCCGAATATTAAGACCTTTATTATTCAATGTAATCCACTGTTTTCACTGGTGGCCATGTTTTTCCCCAACTGAAAAGTACTAATGCGCATGTGTGTTACAAAACATTCGCTCCTCCCCATGTTAAGAATGGCGAACGTCACTGACATTTATTAAATAATATAGTGGATAATAATTGTCTTAATATTCAGAAAACTACTTGGGTAAATTTTCAGATTAGAAGGTGCACCACTGCACCACACCTCACCTGAGCAGTGAGCACTTCCACAATTTTCTTTTAAATGACGACTTTTATAAGTTTTCGACTATGCTGAATACGAAAATCGCATTGAAATTTTGCAGAAATAATTGTGGAGGTGGACCTAATCTGAAAAAATACCACTACTTGTTTGCACAAAATTTAAATGTGATATTCGTTTTCAGCATACCCGGAAACTTATAAAAGACATTTTTAAACCTGATTGTTAAGATCTAAAGAAAGTAAAAATTTACTTTTTTAAAATATTATTTTCGAGTTAAATCCAAGTTTTACGGTATGTGTTTTTTTGTTGGCAATTCGACATCTGAACTCATTGTTCTAAGGGAGGTAACAATTTTACTAAGAATTGTTAGAAACATGTTTTTGGTACTTGTGCAACCTATCCATTCTTAACATGGGGAGGGGAAAGTGTTTTGTAACTATTCTATACTTTCACCTAACAAATTAACAGACAAAAATATCGTAAAGGAAACACTCTTCCCCATTTTCTAAATAATAACGATTTTATTTAGAAAAACAAAACATTGGGAGGGGCAACCGGAAGTGAAGTGGAAACAGTAATCGTAAAGATAACCTAAAATTTGTCAAACTAAGATTGATTAAAAACAAGAGTAGATTCGATACTTGTGCAGTTTATAAATCTTGCTATTTTCAAATTCCACAATATTTTTGTTTAAATTGCTAGATGGAAAGTCCATAATAGTTAACAAAGCCTTCCTCGTGTTAAGAACGGGTTTCTAAATAATAACGTTATTATTTCAGCCCGCTTCGTAAACTGTTCAAATACTCTGATTTATTGTAATTATTGATAGTTATTATTAGTGCTTATATAAATCGACCCCCATGGCTGCCCATACTGGTTTGGTAAAAATCCGGTAACGATAGTCGAAAAGGAAGGGGGAGGGGTAATTATTATTATTTGTGACATGAAATACTGGGGCATTTATTGGGTGGGTTTCTACTAGTATTTTTTTGGGGGGGGATATCGAGACTCATCAGATGACCTTCTAATGTCAGCCATTTTTTTTTCTTATTCTAACTTAAAGCTCGACACTACTTGTGTTTCAAAGCAAATAAACACTTTAAAATAAGTTAAACCACAAAAAAAACTTATCCCAGTAGGTAGAAGAGTAACTTATCTTGCCTTTTATCTTTATCGACGAATTTGTGATCTATTTGCGTTATAAGTAATGCAATGAGATGGTTATTCTTCAAGCAAACTCCCCGGCGCTAATTGCGGGTTCGTCATAAAACGTGTACTTTCACGATCCACTCATCCGCCATTATTTAATTTTGTGCCGTTGTTGGAACTCGTTCTGGATTTTATCGAGACGATCTTGTCAGCCATGGGTATTGATCTATGTAAACACAAATAATGATCAGTTATTACATACAATATTGGCTTCTTTATTTTTAAGTGCAGTTGACCCATGATACTTGACTTTGGCCTCCGAAACTTTAATGCTTTTCAAACAACCAGATTTTTCTGTTTGGCAAAACCATTCAACACATGATCCGACATGATAATCGTTTCGGCACTTGTGCATTTTAACATGTTTAGTTCTATCAGCGGCAAGGGAAGAGTTAACAAGTCCCCCCCCCCGCTCTCTATGTAAAAATGGGGTTCTAAATTTGCATATTTTTGCGCGTGCGCGTACAATAATGGCCACCACGTATAACATAAATTACATTGTTTAATATCCGGAAAACTACTTATTTTAGGAAAATTTAAATACGATATTCGTTTCCAGCATATCCGAAAACCTACAAAAGTCATTTTAAAGGAAAATGTTAAGGTGGAAAGCAAGTAAAAATTTACCAACATTTGTAAAAAATTTTATTTCGGGAAAAAAAAAAAAAAAATTACAAATCAAGTTTATAAAAATTTTGGTTGAAATAACGTGTTTGTTAAGATACAGTCGACATGTCATTTTTTTTTTTTTTTTTTTTTTTTTTTTTTTTTTTTTTTGATATATAGTTTTAAGCTAAAACAAGAGTACTTATGTCGAAAATAGTAATATCTCTAAAAAGCACGAAAATTCATTGAATAGGAAATTATAGTTAAAAGTAATTTTTATGGAAAATTGGGTGAAATTGCATTTTCCCTAGATATGAACACCTTGAAGATTGTGAATACGGGGGACATACTTATCTCCCTTTTTCGCCACTTAGATTGCTGATGTACTGTTTTAGACCATAGCAATAGACTTTTTAAATTTTTTTTTTACTAAAAACACCATAACACTTGTTCTACTTGATGAATTTTCGTAATTTGTGGATATATTACTATTTTCGACATGACAATCAAGTGAGTACTGTTGTTTTTGCTTAATACCACAAATTAAAAAACATCGATTTGTCGACTCTACCTCAATAAGAACCTGAAATAAGAGAAATATTCCAACGACCGTATAATACTATTAAACCAATGGCAAGTTAAAAAAAAAAAAAAACTATTTCTTAACAGCGACACTATTCTATCATCGAACAAAGATCATAATTCAATCCCACTTTTCCAATTGTCAATGTCTATTTATTAGGTTTTTCTTTTCATAAGTAGAACGATGATTAATTTTATACTTGTGCAGTTTACGGACTGTGCTATATTTTAGGCTAGCTGGGGCACAAGTGTAACATATTTCTATTTAAACTTTTATCTCTTCTATCTTCTCTCTTTATATCTCCCTCAGTTCCTACTCCCTCTCCCCAATATACACAGCCCATTCCTCACCGTGGATATACACGTACACAAACAACTCGTAATGGAATTAATTCCTTAATTGCAAACATCAGTTACTCCCCTTTAGTAAGTACTTTATCTGGCTGGAAAACTGCCCCTCCCTAGCGAAATCTGTCAAGGGATGAATAATGTTTCATAAATTCCAAATATTACTCATCTGGCACAACACCGAACAAAATTTAAACTTTGTGGGCATGTGTTTTGTCGTTTTTTACTTTTAGTTGGACATATAAACATACACAAAGATACTTAGAAGCAATCCCTGGAAGACTAAGTTGTAACGAGATACAAATAGCAGCCATAAAGGGAACAGTATCTATTCTTAAAAGAGCCCCCGGATATAAATTTAAATCATAACAGAATCAAGTGTTAGCTCCAGGAGGGATTAACCCCTTGATCTATCTCTTAAAGTTTACTGAAGTAAAATAAATATAAAAAAATAAAATATCAGGGCCTAAGGAACAAAATATCAGGACCTAAAAAATGATCTAAAAACGACATGGTCTCTGAAAGAAATAAACATTATACCGGTTGTGATAGGAGCAACTGGTTTAATAAAAAAGAATCTTCATAAATACTTAGAAGCAATCCCTGGAGGATCAAGCTGTAATGAGATACAGATAGCAGCCATAAAGGGAACAGCATCTATTCTTAAAAGAGCCCTTGGATATAAATTCAAATCATAACAGAACCAAGTGTTAGCTCCTGGAGGGAGCCATTTGATCTCTTAAAACTTACTGAAGTTAAATAAAAAAAAATAAAAAAACAACTGCCCTTTTACAATATCTTTCGTTTAGTAAATTGTTAGATAAAAGTAGAGAATAGTTAACGACTTTCTTTCACATGTTAGCAATGGATTTCTAAACGTTATTTCAGCACGGTCCGTAAATAATAACCTTTTATTTTTACTGAAAAGAATAGAATAATCACCCAAAGTCATTTGGTTGTATTAATAATTTATTTAATGCATATTCTGGACTATTTTGTTTATTTAGAGGCATGGATTTGAATTCTTAACGAATCTCAGTTTCCTGTTTATTCCCAGTCCCGTGGACAAACCGTTAATTTACATTTTTCTTAAACTTTTTCTTCTAGGGGATGGGACATCCAACCAGATGTCTGACATTTACCCCTATTTTAGTGAGTCCAACCAAGAGATCTTTTCAGGATTCTAGCCGTCCCTTTCAGTGCAATCGTTTGTATTTCACTTGCACTTGGTTCACCGGGTATGCTTGCTATGTAATTTTTACCTAGTATATGTTGGTAGAAGTCCTAGACAAACAGGAATTATAAGAGGAGTATTTCAAGTGTGTGTGTAGAAGATCAGAGCAAACAGCGTTGGTTTCAGAGACTGAAGAGAGTCCGCAATAGGTACCGGATATTGGCCCCCTTACTTTGGATTGGAAACCGATGGTATCGATGTTATAATCTTCTGTGAAACTTACATGAATAAATATCACTCTTTTATTTTTGAAATTTTCTTTGATTGCGCACTTTGCTGGGGTTCTCTCCCACCAAACTGAGAAAGAAAGAGCATATTTATTTTTTGTTTAGAACAGTTTAATTTATGTTTATGGAACAGATGTAAACAGAGGCTGAAGAGAATCTGATATTTTTCGACCGTAAACAGATTCGCTTATAGCGGATTTGAAACCGACAGTACTGATGTGTTCCTGACCTTCTGTAATCGAATAACATGGATGTTTACGGTTTGGTGTTGTACCATTTAGTTAAACGCACTCGCATACACTTTGTTTTGAATCTTTGACAATTTGAAACCCTAAAAAAAACAGCTGTCCACTGACTATAGGCAAGCAAGCAAGCCTCACAGAAATGTTTGTGTTTCACTCTTATGATTTCGTCAGGCTAAAATACGAATGTTTCTGTGTAGCTTACTTGCGGTAAGTACATTTTATGCTACTATTTTACTCTACCATGTGGAAGTAAATTTTTGAAAGGTATGAACCGAACCATATCCTTTCTCCACAAATGGAGTAGGATAGACTTGCTTGTGGAACTAATCAAGAAGGAAAAAAACTGAAATATCACTAGTCTTTCTCTGCTCATTCCACTAGTGCTTTTCGTCATTGTGGATATCTTGTCACGAAACTCGGACAATTGCACTATAGACAACAAAACGAAAAAGTGGGTAAAAAAAAACAAATATATAACAAATAAATGTTACCAAAGGCAAGATAATTTACTCTTTTACCTAGCTGGATAAGGTTTTTCGGTACTAGTGCAGTAGTGCACTTATTGATCCGTGCTGAAATAATAACGTTATTTAGACAGCCATTCTTAACATGGAAAGGAGAGGGTGTTTTGTATTTATTCTGTACTTTTAACCTTACAATTTAATAAAAACAGATACCATAAAACTTTGATTAAACTTGAAAATACTATTTAAAAAATAGCGCGGGTCAATAAGTGCACTAGCACCGTTTTTTTCTTTTTGTGTGTGTGTTTTAGCTTATTTTAAAGTGTTTGTGACTTAGAAACAAAAGTAGTGTCGAGTCTTAAATTAGAACAAGAAACGGCTGACATTAGAGCTGGCGAGAATCGAACTGCCAGCTCAGGAGATGAGCGGTTATAGATTGCGTAACCTTTGTTTCACTAAAGACTCCCTGGGGAGGTATCCTTACAAGGGATGGCCATTGTTTAATGTTTCACGTGGCTGAACAAATACATTCTATAAAATAACCTCTTCAAATTATTATGATTGAATTTGTTTCTAAAACCTATTGTTTAAATATTGTCTTTGTAAAGATTTACAAATATTTAGACAATAAAACACTCGTCTTGTTAAATTTAAATACCCCCCCCCCTTTTTTTTTTCTAAATAATTGTGAAACCGATTCCAAAGTCAGGGACCAAAATCTCGTCTTTATTTATTTTTTTTCTATTTTATTTCATGTCATTGTTTTATTTTTATTTTTTTCTTTGTTTCTTTTTATCAAAGCGAAAATATCTTTTGTTTAAAATTAACCTTTGAATCCCATTTCATTTTGTTTTTAATATCTATTCTTCGTAAATTATCTTTTTTGTGAAATTCAATAAAAAAAAAAATTAGGTTTCTCGAATTGATCCCCGACTTTTTGACCACGCCTATCACATTTCATCTCATCCTTTCTTGTTTTTTTTTTTTGTTTTTTTTTGTTTTTTTTTGTTTTTTTATATTTCTTCCTATTTTATCCTCGACAGATTTTTTAGTTGTTTAAAAAAAACAAAAAAAAACCGTGTGAATATTTTTATATTTCTAACAGATGTTTAAAAAAATTGATTAAAATATTGGGTAAAATCGATCATCTGTTTTTCTAATAGTTTTATTTATTGTCGGTCATAAATTGAGGGATCAATTTACTTACCGACAAGAACATGTGGTTGATGATGATGATGGGACGGCCAATGTCGATTTCGTTTGCTCCCCCCCCCCCCACTCTTCTTTTCGGATTGTTTAAAAACTAGTATGGATATACGGTGTTGTCCGGGAGTTGTTTGTTTTAATTTCTTTAAAGATCGCAGACATGTAAGAATGCAAGAAAAACAGGGTTTGTTTTACAATTCACAGAGGCACAAAAAAGTTGTCAAAAAACAACTAAAAAATGTTATCAAAGGCAAGATGTTACTCTTCTACCTAATTGGATAAGTTTTTAGTGTTTTTATTTAATATAAAATATTTATTCGGTTCGAAAAACAAGCAGTTTTCAGCTCTACCCGAGAACAAGAAAAAAAATGGCCACGATATTTTTTTGTATAACTTTGAAGTTTCGATAAGCACTTTAAAATAATAAATAAAACGAAATGGTGGTAGAACCCCACCCACCCAATAAATGTCACGGTAACATTGTGTGGCTAGCTAAGGAAGAACGATAACCCAATTTTGTAATGTTTCTAGTTGAAGGGCACTGTTTTGAACTCGAGTTATCGTTCTTCCTTGGGTAACGTTTCTCGACTTGATAAATCGATGTTTTAATCGATAAAATAATTAAAAACAAAATGCTTCGAGGTTGTGTAAAATATCCATGGAATTTCCATTTAATTTTTTTTTTGGGGGGGGGGTCCCCCGATTTTTCTTCTATCAACGAAAGTCGTCGCACAATTCGTCAACGACTCAAAATTTGTGCTGCTTAGTCGACGGATCGATTTTTTAAATTATTATTAATGTCATTTTAATTATTATTAATGTCATTTTAATTATTATTAATGTCATTTTAATTATTATTAATGTCATTTTAATTATTATTAATGTCATTTTAAGCAAAAACAATATTACATACTTAACTGTGCAGCATCTGTTTTGTTATCCTCGATTAAAGCAATTTTTATGTTTAATCCTTTTAGGAGAGCCGGATATTTATTTATTTATTTTTTTTAATTACATTTTCACCCCAAACAAGGCACATTGCCACTTTGGTGTAGGGGACTACTATCAGGGGCAACAACTACTAGGGCACTATGTTGGAAGTTGGGCAGCAAGATGTCGGTTCACGTTACACTTGAACTTCTGCATGTCAGTACTGTTAGGGAAGCAAGGACCTGGAATGGAATTCCAGAGTCTAGCGGTTCTGGGGAAGAAACTATTGGAGTAGAAACATCTTTTACATCTAGGAATCTCTACAGTGTGGGGGTGGGATTTAGCTACCTGTCGGGTTTGTCAAAGGTGTCTACTTCGTGGGGGCACAAGTGTCTGCAGTTCGCCAGAGCATTCACCATTAAAATACTTGTAGAACAGGCAGAGGGGTGCAACATTTCGTCGATGGGACAGAGGCTGAAGCTTAGATGGCAGCTCAGGGCCTATCAGATTGGTGACTCTCTTTTGAACCTTGTCTAGGAGGGAAAGACTAGTAGCAGATGCACCAGCCCAAATGTGACAGCAATATTCCATACATGGGCGAATGGTGGCCTTATAGAGGTACAGGATACTTTCGGGTGTTAGTTTTCTAGCACGGTAGAGAGAGTCTACCTTCTTCGCAGCGGCCCTGGCAATGCTCTCAATGTAATTGTTCCAACTCATGTTTCCTGTGAACGTTAGGCCAAGGAGTTTGAAAGATGTACTCTCAGATAAAGAGTCATTGGCCATTGCTATTGGTGGCAGAGAAGGTTTCTTGTAATTATTGAAGGAAACAAGTTTAGTCTTGGCAGCATTGAATGTGACCATCCATTTTTGTCCCCATTCCACTACAGATTGGAGGTCATCCTCTAGTGTTTTTGCCATTTCTTTAGATATGTGTTCATTTGTTTTCCTGTCATGCCTGTTATAGAGTGTAGTGTCATCAACATATATACCCATCTCAGAGGCAATTTTGTCGGGGAGGTCATTAATGAATATAATCTTTGCATAAAAATCAACTTTTTCCCTCGTGTGTTTTGGTTAAGGGTACGGTGTGCAAGTAATTATGGACATATAACTCGGGTTCCTGATTTTCTAGTTAAGGATAAAGGACTTTTTTTTTCTTTTTCTTTCAGTATTTACCCTTAAAAATGGTTCGCTGTCCTTAGCGTGAAAATAATAAACTTGAGTTATCTGCCATTGGCATCGTTTTCTACTAAGATGGTGATTACTTCATTCTGGAAGAGTTTTCATTTCAGCGTTTCACATATACAATGAAACTTGCTATGACTTCAAGAAAACGAAAGGCTTTTTTCATTTTCTATAAAATTCTTATTGCTTTTACAGATTGTCCTCCATGGTGGACTATATTGGCAAAACCCAGTAACGTGTTATGACAAGTCAAAAGACACAAAGAAAAAAATCAGATTCCAGTAACAGGAAACAAGAAGAAAACAATTCCTGATTTTTTTTTTTTTTTTTTTTTTTTTTGTAACTTGTTGCGTTTTTATTATTTTGTAATTAGTAGCATTTTTTTTTCTTCCTACTATCCCAAGTATTTGCGTTATTTCTTGTATTCTGGCCTGTTCATGCCGTACATGAAATCATGGTTAGTGTTCTCCATAGGCTTCGGTCCATTGTTGGTCTGATTTCTCTGAAGACATCACATGTAGATAAGTACAGATTACTTTTTATCGCGTCGCAATGACCAAGGGTTCATTGGGTACCTGGATAATAAAAGAAATATGAGGGCGTGTTATTCACGCGTAATGAAAATACACATAGTAACACTGCATACTTGACAACAAAATGAATAATGATCCTCTAACATGATTTGAACTTGACAGAATACATGGGGTGGGTTGCCATTACCGTCCCCAACGCAGTGGCATCCGACTCATCTGGTTGCACCTATCCGTTGTCCTTAGATCATCCGCATAGCTGCTGTCAAATAACGTAACCCTTAATACCATAGAACTGCTGATCTGCTAGAGATTCATCCTCCTTCACGGCCATCCAACATCCTGAATTAATTGAATTAATACACCTCCAGACACAAACCTAGAAATTTCTTATGACTGTGGTATATACAGCGCCTAGCAGTCCCAAATGGTCGGTTCTGGATGTGACCTTAAACTATATCCGATGGTGAGGCCCCAGCTGGCGGGCTTTTGGGAGTGTGGAGCCACCCTTTAATTGCCATTGCTCCCAGGTCCACTCTGACCCGGAGTGGTAGTACCTGGAATCTACATCTGAATTTAGGCTCATATGTGATTTTGTAATCCTCATAATTAGACAAAATCTGAGGGAGCAAGGTCAGAAGAATATGTAGGATGAGACAAGATTTTATAACCAAATTTTTCTGGGAGATTTTGGGTCAGTTTTGCTGTGTAGATGCGAACATCATGATAATGGAGGCTGGATCCCTTTTTCTGTTGAGTAATGGTCGTTTTCGGGGCAGTGTGAATTAAATATTATAGAAAAGTAGGAATGATGCTTTAATCATTTGCAAGAAAAATATCTTATTCTTCTTGTATCTTGGCATGCCATAGATGAAATCATGGTTAGTGTTCTTCATAGGCTTCGGTCCATTGTCGGTCCGATTCCTCTGAAGACAGCACAGTTGCATCTGACTCGCCTGTTTACACCTATCTGTTATCCTCTGTTATCCTTAGATCATCCGCATAGCTGCAGTCAAATAATGTAACTCTTAATACCATAGAACTGCTGATCTGCTAGAGATTCATCCTCCTTCATGGCCATCCAACATCCTGCTGCCGACGTCATCAGAGTTACCTTCTCCTAGATGAATGTCTTAACGAAGACTAAGGATGCATCTCTCCCAGTGAATTAATGCACCTCCAGACACAAACCTAGAAATTTCTTATGACTAGGTGTGGTACATACAGCGCCTAGCCTTCCCAAATAGTCACCCATCTGGTACTGGCCAGACTCAGCGTTGCTTAACTTTAGTGATCTGGAGAGAGCCAGTGTGTCAACGTGATTGTGCCATTATACCCTTTAAAAAACAATACAATGTATTTCTAATCATTGGAAAGTGAACGATTTCTGGAATCTTGTAGATTTAGACATGTAAGCCAAGACAAATTAGATACGAACCCCAAAAAATGTAATAAATAGAAATGTTCATATTTATAGTCACTAATTACAAAATTTGACGTAATGGTTCGCGTTCGTCAAACAATCGATAGTGCGATTGCAAAAGTTAGAAGTGAATGAAATATGTTCAGGGAACTTCTGTCATTACTAACTAGCATAGTGTTACCACTGTCGACCAAGGGAAGAATCTTATTAGGCATGTGTATGTAGTGTGATAATCTATGGAAGTAAGGGTTGAAGGCATACGTTGCATGGTGAGAAATGATACAATGAACGTATGTATGAGAGTGTTAAAGATGGGCTTAGATCTGTTGACCTCAAGAAGATTAATTCTGGACAATAAAGGAAAATGTATACAGAACAGGAGTCTGTGATGGTGTGGCCACAATAAAAGAATAGATGAGTTTGTAGGGCTGGTCAATGTAGAACAGTTGAGATAGTGAGGTCAGTTGGAAGATTGAGGAAAACATGGGAGGAAGTGATAAGGATGGACTTTAGAGAAAGAGGGATAAATAAAGACTTGGGTGGAGATAGTTTAATTTGAATTGAAATTAAATTTCTAAAAATTGCTAAACGCATGTAAAACTGATGCTAATTCAAATATTATTAGACTGTTGCTAAATTCTTGATAGTTTTATTAAGACTAAAAAAGTTGTTATTGATATCACCTTGATAAACACTTTGCATTACAAGAAAGGGAAAAGATGGCGATATGTTTCATATGAAAAAAAGTTGTTATTGATATCACCTTGATAAACACTTTGCATTACAAGAAAGGGAAAATATGGCGATATGTTTCATATGAAAAAAAGTTGTTATTGATATCACCTTGATAAACATTTTGCATTACAAAAAAGGGAAAAGATGACGATATGTTTCATATGAAAAAAAGTTGTTATTGATATCACCTTGATAAACACTTTGCATTACAAGAAAGGGAAAAGATGGCGATATGTTTCATATGAAAAAAAGTTGTTATTGATATCACCTTGATAAACAGTTCGCATTACAAGAAAGGGAAAAGATGACGATATGTTTCATATGAAAAAAAGTTGTTATTGATATCACCTTGATAAACACTTTGCATTACAAGAAAGGGAAAAGATGACGATATGTTTCATATGAAAAAAAGTTGTTATTGATATCACCTTGATAAACACTTTGCATTACAAGAAAGGGAAAAGATGACGATATGTTTCATATGAAAAAAAGTTGTTATTGATATCACCTTGATAAACACTTTGCATTACAAGAAAGGGAAAAGATGACGATATGTTTCATATGAAAAAAAGTTGTTATTGATATCACCTTGATAAACACTTTGCATTACAAGAAAGGGAAAAGATGACGATATGTTTCATATGAAAAAAAGTTGTTATTGATATCACCTTGATAAACACTTTGCATTACAAGAAAGGGAAAAGATGACGATATGTTTCATATGAAGAAAAGTTGTTATTGATATCACCTTGATAAACACTTCGCATTACAAGAAAGGGAAAAGATGACGATATGTTTCATATGAAGAAAAGTTGTTATTGATATCACCTTGATAAACACTTTGCATTACAAGAAAGGGAAAAGATGGCGATATGTTTCATATGAAAAAAAGTTGTTATTGATATCACCTTGATAAACACTTTGCATTACAAGAAAGGGAAAATATGGCGATATGTTTCATATGAAAAAAAGTTGTTATTGATATCACCTTGATAAACACTTTGCATTACAAGAAAGGGAAAATATGGCGATATGTTTCATATGAAAAAAAGTTGTTATTGATATCACCTTGATAAACACTTTGCATTACAAGAAAGGGAAAAGATGACGATATGTTTCATATGAAAAAAAGTTGTTATTGATATCACCTTGATAAACACTTCGCATTACAAGAAAGGGAAAAGATGATGATATGTTTCATATGAAAAAAAGTTGTTATTGATATCACCTTGATAAACACTTTGCATTACAAGAAAGGGAAAAGATGACGATATGTTTCATATGAAAAAAAGTTGTTATTGATATCACCTTGATAAACACTTCGCATTACAAGAAAGGAAAAAGATGACGATATGTTTCATATGAAAAAAAGTTGTTATTGATATCACCTTGATAAACACTTTGCATTACAAGAAACGGAAAAGATGACGATATGTTTCATATGAAAAAAAGTTGTTATTGATATCACCTTGATAAACACTTTGCATTACAAGAAAGGGAAAAAATTACGATATGTTTCACATTAAGAAAAGTTGTTATTGATATCACCTTGATAAACACTTTGCATTACAAGAAAGGGAAAAGATGACGATATGTTTCATATGAAAAAAAGTTGTTATTGATATCACCTTGATAAACACTTCGCATTACAAGAAAGGGAAAAGATGACGATATGTTTCATATGAAAAAAAGTTGTTATTGATATCACCTTGATAAACACTTTGCATTACAAGAAAGAGAAAAGATGACGATATGTTTCATATGAAAAAAAGTTGTTATTGATATCACCTTGATAAACACTTGTTTGAGCCACCTGATATCCAGCTGTAAGGTTCTGCTGGGGGGGGGGGGGTTAACTATTATACTATGGGATGCAATGGAGCATGCAAATATTTGTACTGGATTATCTGTATAAATTTGAATATCCAGTATAGCAGCAAGTTTTGGGAACATATACCAGAAAGAACAGTTGGAAATAAGTTGTGCACCATTCATGTGAGTATGAGTAACCCTACAGTTATTTAGTTTAGAAACTGATGTTAAACTTGACATAATAATATGTGGGACAAGGAGAAAGAAGCAACCTTAGTAGAAGTTAGTCTCCTCAATGATACTGATTTATTAGGTTGGAATGTCTGGCATCTGGTAGGATGCTTCATCCCCAGTAAAAACGAGATAAGAAAATTAAGACAAAAGATCAAGAGTAAGTGAGGCGGGGGGGTGGGGATCCTTTGGGTCAGTCTTGATTACGGTCGCTCCGTTTATTAATTACCAAAAGAGCAAAATACAACAGTGTAAATAGATTTGTGAATTTGTCCTTTTCTATTTCTGGAACCTGATTTTCATTTTGTGTTGTTGCCTTTCAGTCATTTTTGTAACTCTTTACTGGATTTTATCACACCAATATCATCAGATATTGGGACCAAACTGTAAAGACATTAAATTCTTTTATAAAAGCGTAAAATAGTAAAAAAAAAAAAAAAAAAAAAAAATTAAGTTTTACGTTTATGTTTTGTTAAAAAAAATTCTAATCTTTTATTTTCTTAATTTTTTCGACGATGAAATTGATAATTCGTGTTATTTGGATTCTTCAGGCGTTCCCATCTTGGGTGTTATTTTCACAACGGTTCCGTCAACAAAACCGCTGACCTTCTTCAAACACTGGAATCTTCATGGAATTTTGAAGAGAACACTTTGTTTAATCCATGAGTGTAGGATGCACAAGGACCTGCGGCGTAATGGATAAAGTACTTGATAAACTTCAGTTGTATGTTACACTCTTCTTGAGGTTGAAGGTTCAATCCTCAAAATACTATTGCCAATCATTTAAGATTTCCACCCAGTTATGGCTGATGGAATGAGAGCATGCTACCCCCGTGGATTAAATCAAAGAAGTCTGTGCATGTTCATGAGTTCAACAGAAAGTTTTCAGAGTTCAACAAGATATTCGTGAAGAAGGTCGTAGGTTATGTGGGCCAAAACATTGTGTAAATAAAGCTCAAGATAAGAACATTAGTCTGAAAAATTCAAATAATTAATTTTTATTTATTTAATACTAGCATGGATGGGGGTGCAGGGTCGTAAAATACGCTTAAATATATTTTAATTCACGCAAATTTCATATTTATTATTATAGAACCAATTCTCTCTTGAATATTATGTTGTACCTAATATATAGTACTGATTTTCAAAATGAAAAAAAAAATGCTTTGGCTGCCATCAGCTAGAATCGAACCCAAAAACTTTAGCACTCCAGCTGCATTCCCTGCAGATGTTACTATCGAGAGATGAGTAAAATATTTAATATTAAACGAAATTAACATTTCGCATTTCAACTTGTCGACATTATTCTGTATGCATTATTCATCCATCCAAACGAAGATTTTACTCATTATAAACCGACCTTGGTGTATGAATAATATTTCCTGTTAATTTCAATGTTATGTGACCAGTAGTTTAAGAGTTTATCAGTTAAATATTTACACAGAGGCACACATATCGACTGCAAACATTTTTTTTTTTTTTTTACACGGTGGTCACCACTTATCAAGGCCCGGAAGCCACTCAGGGATAGCCACTACATTCGTGTTTGACATGTTCGGTTTACCTTTATTCTAATCTAACCTATATCCTCAAGTCGCATTTAGGCCTTGATAAGTAGTGAAGTATATAAAAGCGAAAATGTTTGTATGTATGTATGTTCGCTTTTTGTATGTCTGAGAAAGGCTTTTTTCGCCGGATTCTCGAGGTCGTCGCTCATTTTTAAAACTTTTTATATCACGTCTAAATGGTAATATCTACAACTTAACAACGGTGGTCACCTCTCTATTTAATTTGCCCGACTTTAAAACGTTAATTATTCGACATTTTCGGATCGGCACGTGTTGCATTGGTTTTTCAATATAAAAAAAAAGCGAAACTCTATTCAAATTACTGACCCACGGCCAGTGGTCTCTAGAAAGCTATGTAACGTTTTGTCAATGTCGGCTTCGTCATATCAGACGTTTGCTTTCATTTCGAGACAAGACACTCCCCTAATAAACAGGGAGCTGGTTTTCCCCAAAATTAGTTAAAAACAAACAAACCGGTTTATTGATCTTATTAAAAACTGTCCCGCAGAAAATGTTAACTGCTGAATAGTTATTGCTTATGATCGCCGCATGTGCATTAAGCTTTTTCGTATAAAAAGAAGCCATCGTGTTAAATAAAACACTCAAAGTCCACGTCAATAACTCGTCAAAAACGGGCAACTGTTTTTTTTTTTACACTTTACTATTTTTCAACTGCGCATCAAGGCTTTGTTTTTTTTTTTTTTAACAACCAACGATTTTTCTTTTTATTTACCCAAAACCACATACACCTACAAACACTCGGGCAACGCCGGGTACCCTCTGCTAGTCTATATATATATAAAAGCGAAAATGTGTGTGCACTTTTTTGTATGTTGCAAAAGGCTTTTTTCGCCGGGCTTCTCGGTCGGTTCACTCTTTAAAACTTTTTATATGCTGTCTAAATGATAATATCTACGAGTTACGAATGGGGTTCGCGTGTGTATTTCATTTGCCTGACTTTCACGCACTATCTTTTTCCAGATTTTTCAATCGTCGCATGTTTCTTTTGCTTTTCAGTATAAAAAAAGCAAACCTGGATTCGAATTGGCAATTTCCTGGCCCACTCTGAAAAGCGATGTACGTTTGGTCAATGTCGGCTTTTCTCTGTAATATCAGACATTTGCTTTCATCTGGACACTCCCCTAATAAACGGGGAAGCTGGTTTTCCCCAAAGTTGGGTAAAAACAAACAAACCGGATTTTTGACCTCATTAAAAACTGTCCCGCAGAAAATAACTGCTGAATAGCGATTGCTTACGTTTTATTTAAACAGTGTTAAGTTTCCTTTTTGTTCTGCTTAACCGCCCCCCACCCCACCCCGGACAATGCCGGGTACCCCCACTAGTCTAATATAAAAAAGGCAAAATGTGTGCGAGCATTTGTCCACAACAGACTTTTTGGGTGGGGGTTCTTGTATCGGTTAGATTCCGGGAGAAATTTTCTTATACGTTCTAGATCATAATATCTCAGGTTTGCAAAGCAACATCGTCTCTATCTTTTTTGATCAAGTTTTAAAAAATTCCCTTGTTTTGAGTGTTTGTCTTTTTTGTATAAATAAAGTGAAATTAATCGACCGCAACCACCTGGCCTTCTGGCCGGGTAGTATCTGCTCTGTAATTGGTCCTCGGTCAATGTAGGGGAAACCCTTCATACTGAGACAATTACTATTTATTTGGATACTGACAGAGTGCCCCCTTTTTGGGGGGGAGCTGCTTTTCCCCCCTCATTAAAAACAACCTTTGTGGGAGTTTTAAAAGCAACACCATTTCTGCAAGTCATCTTTTTGATTGACTACATTAAATTTGAATACTTAACACTTCCGGTCGTAGCATAGAGGTAAGACGTTAGGTTTTCTTTCACTTTTTTTTCCACCTTCGTAGAGGTAAGACGCCACCTTACTACAATTTTTTTTTTTCTAACACCTACAAACATCCAGTCAACGCCGGGCACCCAGGCTAGTTATATATAAAAAATAATTTTATAAAATCAACAGTAGGTTCTCTACAGTGCAACGTAGACTACAATGAATTGTGGACTAAGTCACTGTGAAAGACATGTGAGCTTCCTCCCGGTGCGATGGGTCCCTAACAAGTGCAGGCCATCAATTGATTTGATTGAAAAATGGTCGATTTCACCGATTTCAATGATAATAAAAATATTCAAATGTGAAACAATTGCTGATCAACTTTCAATCCCGGGCAATGTTGGGTCTCCCTGCTAATTTTCCTTTATTTTTTGGTTTAATCATTGAAACAATGCCGTTAGTCTGTCCACTCTTATTTCATCTACTGCAGTTGTGTGACATGCAGTTAGCCATCCCGTCACAAGACGAGTTCAGTTGAGCTGCTTTTGCGACAACACGCAGTCATTCATTTAACCATATAGTCACGCATATAAAAGGTGTGATTCAGAAGTCCATTTCCTTTTTTCTCCCTTCTTGTTCAGTCATTGCTGTGTCTATATCAATTATGTTTAATATGCTTATTTCCATAAGTCTGGTTTTTTTTTTGTTTGTTTTCATATATCCGCGTTATTAGGAAGATAGACTTGTATTATACCGACCTTCCTTGAACAGAGGAATTTACACCGATTAGCACTATAGTGCTAGTAATTCCAACACCAGTGAGAGAGATGCGACTGCACTTCAACTGCTAGCCGAGTGCCCAGCAGATATACACGCTTTCCTATCTTTGTAAATTATTGTTAATACACTTGTTCCTTAACCGAAGCTCGACTTGATTGTTCTTATTTTCACTGTTGTTTCACGACACACCTTGTAACATTGCCGTTACATACAAACGAAAGGAAACAAAAGTTTTTATTACGATCAATTTCCCATCTTGATATTACTTAAGTCTCTCGGCATTGTCCATCTCGCACGTTGTACATTTTTCTTCTTCCTCTAACCACATGCTGGCCACAGCCGGCCCATTCTAGTCTTCAACTTAACACGTCCATTTTCTTTGACGTCGACCTTCTTTCTCCTGACCATGTGATGCATTTCTTCTTGTTTTCTAATTTGCATATGCACCTTCTTCGCAGTTGTCAATCTTTTCACAAGCCAGCCATCCTTCGCTGCTGTTGATACTTTCCCACGTGCTCTTATGCACTGTTATAGACTACTTCTCTGGCCTTCTTCAGGCTAGGATCAATATATAGAATCTGTTTTTTTTTTACTTGGAAAAAAATCATTCTTAACTGAGGCAGTTTTTTTTTTTTTTTGTTTGTTTTTTTTTTGTTCAATCCATTTTTAGAGAGCTGGATATTCTCATTAGAAAAATCTTATGTCTAACTTTGCCCTAGTGGAGAGAGGAGGAGGATCATGTGTGTATGTATAATTGCCAAATATGTCCGTGTTGTCATACTTTAAGGAATGAAAATGTGTTTGTTGTTATATGGTATTCACCAGAGGTGGGTTGAACCGGCTTCCTCTGAAGGAGAAAATGTCAAGGGACTATTAAATTTACAGTGACCTGTAATTTAACAAAACAATTCTTTTAACAAATATTGACTAAAATATGCTCTTGGGTTTTTTTTTGCTAGGGAGCAAAGTGTAGTATATGTTCTAGCTTCTTCAGTGAAGAAGAAATCCTTCTAGGCTAAGACAATTTTATTTTAGTCCTAATCCCGGGTGCCATTTTTGAGTAAGCAGTATTTTCCCTGCGTTCATAAATCCACCTTGTGTCGACCTTTTCTCCTGTGGAGACGCAAATAGATTCACATATTGAAAAGAGAAAAAAAATCCCTTTTTTTTTGTTTGTTTTTTATATTCTCTCTATTATTTCATGTAAACAAAAACTTCTCTCAAAAAAAGCTAAAGATTTTGTGTGTGATTTTAAATCTTAACAAAACACGATTTATATTTCAATATTGACGTTTGAGTTATTTATTTTGACTCATCTACAACAGCTGCTGCCTCATCTCAACATGTGTGAACTGTAGATTTAATACACACACATGTGTATCTATATATATATATATATATATATATATATATAAACTATTTGCTAATGTTTTCTCCTCTGAAGAGATGGTAGACTTAAAAATCCTATAGGATAAGGAGTTATAATATTTCAAATGTATTCTTTGTCTTACATAGAATAATAAAAATCTTTTGATTTGAAATTCAAATATTTCATGTCATAAATTTTTAAAATTGATTGAATGACTAAAATTTGATTTTTTGGCTCTATCTTGTATATCGAGCAATTCTTATTTAGATGGGATAATACTTATAGAATATTACTGCCAGTAATATCTTGTAAATCATAGGTTTCCATACCAGTTGATAGTTAGATAATTTTATTCTGAAGTGTGTATATATATATATATATATATATATATATATATTACTCTTGTTTACTCCAAACAAAGCATATTGCCACTTAGACATAACAAGTTACTATTTGAGATCATATGAGGAGATGAGCGAGATGTTTGTTCACATTACATTTAAACTTGCATGCCAGTACAATCATGAAAGAGGAAAGCATGGGGGGAATTTCATAGTTTAGTAGTCCAAGAAAAGAACCTATTAGAATAGGTTTTCCAGCATTTAGGAATCTCTATAGTGAAGGGGAGGAATTTTGCTACTAGACTGGTTTGTCAGGTATGTATGTTGACTAGAATACAAGTGTGATGAGTTCATCAGTGCACATTAAAGTACCTGTAAAACATGCACTGGCATGCAACATTTTAGCAGTAGGACAAGGGATTGGAGCTTGACTGATAGTATAGAACCTATTAGATTGGAGACTCTTTTTTTTTTTAAGACCCTGTCCAAGAGTGAAAGACTAGTGATAGACACACCAACCCAGATGTGGCAACAATACTCCATGCATGGCTGAATGGTGGCTTTCTATACAATACTCTCAAGTATGAATAGGTTTTTAGCACCGTAGAGGGAACCCACTTCCCTTGCAGCAGCCTTGGCAATGTCCTCAATCTATTTGTTTAAACTCATGTTTGTGAATGTTAAGCTGAGGAGTTTGAATGAGTTCTCAGGTAGCATGTGATTACTAGGGCTATCACAACAGCATATTCTTTTCATTGTTTTGACTCTCGAGTGTGTATCCATTGATATCTTATGTGCTTTTATCTAGAGTGATGTGGTTCTTGGTTGTGTCTGTGTTGGATATATACTCGAGAGTCAAAACTTCTGTTGTCATAGCCCTAGTTATTAGTCACGAAAATTGGTTGTTGAAGGTTTTTTTTTTTTGTAATTTTTAAATGAAAGAAGCTTAGTCTTAGTAGCATTAACTGTTACCATCCATTTACAGCCCCGTTCCACTACGATCTGGAAGTCATTCTTTAATGTTTCAGCTATTGCCTTAGATATTTGTACATTCATTTTTTTCTCTCATATCTATTATAGAATGTTGTCATCAGCAAATATACCCATCTTAGACACAATTTCATCAGCGAGGTCGTTCATGAATATTAGAAATAATAAAGACAGTTAATATCATGCTGTTTGGATGTATGGCCATCAAAAATAACCTAGATTTTCCTCTTGTCTAAAAAGGATTTAATTATATTTAACATTTGTTCAGTAATATTGTATGTATGATTTAATTTTCATTCATGTCAAACCATGTTGAAGGCTTTAGATATATTGAGGGTTACCATCCTAGCTTTTCCTGTCTTATCCCTTGCATGATATATGCTTTCTGAGATGATAGGATATCCGCAATAAAACAGGTTTGCCTAAATTCATGCTGTCAGAGAAGATTAATTTTTGTGAGGTGATGGACTAGCATTTGATTAACTCTTCCAACCTGGCACAGCCAATATATCGGCCCGAGCAACATGGCGAACAAAAACGACATGGTCGATATAATATTCTAATAATATGTTCTCAAATAATTCTTCTAATCAACTATTGTCTTTATTGGCTAATTATTGAGTCAACGTCCCAAGGGATTAATACATATATATTCCCAAATTTTAGTTTAACGACTTATATTTTTAAGGGTTTTGGGGCACAAACAAATTTAAAATTCAAATTTAAATTGAATTTGATCCACACTAATTTAAAAGCATTTAAAAATAAATTTGATCCACACTAATTAAAACAATATAAAAAGAATTTGATGCACACTAATTAAAACAATATAAAAAGAATTTGATGCACACTAATTAAAACAATATAAAAAGAATTTGATGCACACTAATTAAAACAATATAAAAAGAATTTGATCCACACTAATTAAAACAATATAAAAATAATTTGATCCACACTAATTAAAACAATATAAAAAGAATTTGATGCACACTAATTAAAACAATATAAAAAGAATTTGATGCACACTAATTAAAACAATATAAAAATAATTTGATCCACACTAATTAAAACAATATAAAAAGAATTTGATGCACACTAATTAAAACAATATAAAAATAATTTGATCCACACTAATTAAAACAATATAAAAGAATTTGATGCACACTAATTAAAACAATATAAAAATAATTTGATCCACACTAATTAAAACAATATAAAAAGAATTTGATGCACACTAATTAAAACAATATAAAAATAATTTGATCCACACTAATTAAAACAATATAAAAATAATTTGATCCACACTAATTAAAACAATATAAAAAGAATTTGATCCACACTAATTAAAACAATATAAAAAGAATTTGATGCACACTAATTAAAACAATATAAAAAGAATTTGATCCACACTAATTAAAACAATATAAAAAGAATTTGATCCACACTAATTAAAACAATATAAAAATAATTTGATCCACACTAATTAAAACAATATAAAAATAATTTGATCCACACTAATTAAAACAATATAAAAAGAATTTGATGCACACTAATTAAAACAATATAAAAAGAATTTGATCCACACTAATTAAAACAATATAAAAATAATTTGATCCACACTAATTAAAACAATATAAAAAGAATTTGATCCACACTAATTAAAACAATATAAAAAGAATTTGATCCACACTAATTAAAACAATATAAAAAGAATTTGATCCACACTAATTAAAACAACATAAAAAGAATTTGATCCACACTAATTAAAACAATATAAAAATAATTTGATCCACACTAATTAAAACAATATAAAAAGAATTTGATCCACACTAATTAAAACAATATAAAAATAATTTGATCCACACTAATTAAAACAATATAAAAAGAATTTGATCCACACTAATTAAAACAATATAAAAAGAATTTGATCCACACTAATTAAAACAATATAAAAAGAATTTGATCCACACTAATTAAAACAACATAAAAAGAATTTGATCCACACTAATTAAAACAATATAAAAATAATTTGATCCACACTAATTAAAACAATATAAAAATAATTTGATCCACACTAATTAAAACAATATAAAAATAATTTGATCCACACTAATTAAAACAATATAAAAATAATTTGATCCACACTAATTAAAACAATATAAAAAGAATTTGATCCACACTAATTAAAACAATATAAAAAGAATTTGATCCACACTAATTAAAACAATATAAAAAGAATTTGATCCACACTAATTAAAACAATATAAAAAGAATTTGATGCACACTAATTAAAACAATATAAAAAGAATTTGATGCACACTAATTAAAACAATATAAAAAGAATTTGATGCACACTAATTAAAACAATATAAAAAGAATTTGATCCACACTAATTAAAACAATATAAAAATAATTTGATCCACACTAATTAAAACAATATAAAAAGAATTTGATGCACACTAATTAAAACAATATAAAAATAATTTGATCCACACTAATTAAAACAATATAAAAATAATTTGATCCACACTAATTAAAACAATATAAAAATAATTTGATCCACACTAATTAAAACAATATAAAAAGAATTTGATCCACACTAATTAAAACAATATAAAAAGAATTTGATCCACACTAATTAAAACAATATAAAAAGAATTTGATCCACACTAATTAAAACAATATAAAAAGAATTTGATCCACACTAATTAAAACAATATAAAAAGAATTTGATGCACACTAATTAAAACAATATAAAAAGAATTTGATGCACACTAATTAAAACAATATAAAAAGAATTTGATGCACACTAATTAAAACAATATAAAAAGAATTTGATCCACACTAATTAAAACAATATAAAAATAATTTTATCCACACTAATTAAAACAATATAAAAAGAATTTGATGCACACTAATTAAAACAATATAAAAATAATTTGATCCACACTAATTAAAACAATATAAAAATAATTTGATCCACACTAATTAAAACAATATAAAAAGAATTTGATGCACACTAATTAAAACAATATAAAAATAATTTGATCCACACTAATTAAAACAATATAAAAAGAATTTGATGCACACTAATTAAAACAATATAAAAAGAATTTGATCCACACTAATTAAAACAATATAAAAATAATTTGATCCACACTAATTAAAACAATATAAAAAGAATTTGATCCACACTAATTAAAACAATATAAAAAGAATTTGATCCACACTAATTAAAACAATATAAAAATAATTTGATCCACACTAATTAAAACAATATAAAAAGAATTTGATCCACACTAATTAAAACAATATAAAAATAATTTGATCCACACTAATTAAAACAATATAAAAAGAATTTGATCCACACTAATTAAAACAATATAAAAAGAATTTGATGCACACTAATTAAAACAATATAAAAAGAATTTGATCCACACTAATTAAAACAATATAAAAATAATTTGATCCACACTAATTAAAACAATATAAAAAGAATTTGATCCACACTAATTAAAACAATATAAAAAGAATTTGATCCACACTAATTAAAACAATATAAAAAGAATTTGATCCACACTAATTAAAACAACATAAAAAGAATTTGATCCACACTAATTAAAACAATATAAAAAGAATTTGATCCACACTAATTAAAACAATATAAAAATAATTTGATCCACACTAATTAAAACAATATAAAAATAATTTGATCCACACTAATTAAAACAATATAAAAAGAATTTGATCCACACTAATTAAAACAATATAAAAAGAATTTGATCCACACTAATTAAAACAATATGAAAAGAATTTGATCCACACTAATTAAAACAATATAAAAAGAATTTGATGCACACTAATTAAAACAATATAAAAATAATTTGATGCACACTAATTAAAACAATATAAAAAGAATTTGATCCACACTAATTAAAACAATATAAAAAGAATTTGATCCACACTAATTAAAACAATATAAAAAGAATTTGATCCACACTAATTAAAACAATATAAAAAGAATTTGATCCACACTAATTAAAACAATATAAAAATAATTTGATCCACACTAATTAAAACAATATAAAAATAATTTGATCCACACTAATTAAAACAATATAAAAATAATTTGATCCACACTAATTAAAACAATATAAAAAGAATTTGATGCACACTAATTAAAACAATATAAAAAGAATTTGATGCACACTAATTAAAACAATATAAAAAGAATTTGATCCACACTAATTAAAACAATATAAAAAGAATTTGATCCACACTAATTAAAACAATATAAAAATAATTTGATCCACACTAATTAAAACAATATAAAAAGAATTTGATGTACACTAATTAAAACAATATAAAAATAATTTGATCCACACTAATTAAAACAATATAAAAAGAATTTGATCAACACTAATTAAAACAATATAAAAAGAATTTGATGCACACTAATTAAAACAATATAAAAAGAATTTGATCCACACTAATTAAAACAATATAAAAATAATTTGATCCACACTAATTAAAACAATATAAAAAGAATTTGATGCACACTAATTAAAACAATATAAAAAGAATTTGATCCACACTAATTAAAACAATATAAAAAGAATTTGATCCACACTAATTAAAACAATATAAAAAGAATTTGATCCACACTAATTAAAACAATATAAAAAGAATTTGATCCACACTAATTAAAATAATATAAAAATAATTTGATCCACACTAATTAAAACAATATAAAAAGAATTTGATGCACACTAATTAAAACAATATAAAAATAATTTTATCCACACTAATTAAAACAATATAAAAATAATTTTATCCACACTAATTAAAACAATATAAAAAGAATTTGATCCACACTAATTAAAACAATATAAAAATAATTTGATCCACACTAATTAAAACAATATAAAAAGAATTTGATCCACACTAATTAAAACAATATAAAAAGAATTTGATCCACACTAATTAAAACAATAGAAAAATAATTTGATCCACACTAATTAAAACAATATAAAAATAATTTGATCCACACTAATTAAAACAATATAAAAAGAATTTGATCCACACTAATTAAAACAATATAAAAAGAATTTGATCCACACTAATTAAAACAATATAAAAAGAATTTGATCCACACTAATTAAAACAATATAAAAAGAATTTGATCCACACTAATTAAAACAATATAAAAAGAATTTGATCCACACTAATTAAAACAATATAAAAATAATTTGATCCACACTAATTAAAACAATATAAAAAGAATTTGATCCACACTAATTAAAACAATATAAAAAGAATTTGATCCACACTAATTAAAACAATATAAAAATAATTTGATCCACACTAATTAAAACAATATAAAAAGAATTTGATCCACACTAATTAAAACAATATAAAAAGAAATTTGATCCACACTAATTAAAACAATATAAAAAGAATTTGATCCACACTAATTAAAACAATATAAAAATAATTTGATCCACACTAATTAAAACAATATAAAAATAATTTGATCCACACTAATTAAAACAATATAAAAAGAATTTGATCCACACTAATTAAAACAATATAAAAAGAATTTGATCCACACTAATTAAAACAATATAAAAATAATTTGATCCACACTAATTAAAACAATATAAAAAGAATTTTATCCACACTAATTAAAACAATATAAAAATAATTTGATCCACACTAATTAAAACAATATAAAAAGAATTTGATCCACACTAATTAAAACAATATAAAAAGAATTTGATCCACACTAATTAAAACAATATAAAAAGAATTTGATCCACACTAATTAAAACAATATAAAAAGAATTTGATCCACACTAATTAAAACAATATAAAAAGAATTTGATCCACACTAATTAAAACAATATAAAAAGAATTTGATCCACACTAATTAAAACAATATAAAAAGAATTTGATCCACACTAATTAAAACAATATAAAAAGAATCCTGTACCTCTATAAGGTCACTATTCGCTCATGTATGAAGCATTATTGTCGCATTTGGGCTGGTGTATCTGCTACTAGTCTCTCATTCCTGGGTAGGGTTCAAAAGAGTTGCCAACCTGATAGGTCCTGAATTGGGATTCTGCTTTTCCAACTGTACTGACATGCGGAAGTTTAAATGCAATGTAAACAGACATCTTGCTGCTCACCTCTCTTCATAGTGTCCCTGTAACTTATGTCCCAATTAGTAGCCCCCTACTTCACTGTGCCTTGTTTGGGGTGAAAATTAAATTTAAAAAAATTAAAAAATTTTAAATCCCTTTTTGCAGTCGACTTTTTGTGCAGCCAAGAAATACACTTTTTTTTTTTAATCACAAAATTAAATCGGAAAGAAAACAAGGCGCATTGACTATCAGATTCACAAACAGCTCCGAGTCGCATGTACATCCCCTTTAGGTTTTTGGAGTTCTTGCAGGGGAGGTGTCAACATCCTCCTACATACAGCACCTGGTCACCTATCTGGTACTAACCAGGCTCAACGTTGCTTAACTTCTGTGTGTCAACGTGAATCAGTGAGGAAATAAAAAGAAAAAAAACGGGAGATAATAGAGGACCCCACTATGTATTTTTTAATGATAAAATTGACTCGCATCTTTGGGATGCATCGGTAAAATTTTACTGTATCCTTTTAAATTTTTATGCGTTTTTGATGAAAGATACATAACTATCAATATCTCTGCTTATGTATTGCAGATAAATTGACATGTATAGACGTTTTAAAACATTAGATTTATGTTCACACAAAAAAATTGTGATTTTTATCATGAATTTTAACTGCCAAGAAATTATAAATGTTTTAAGATTTTTTTAATTCAGTTAAAAAAAAAATTGAGTCTCAACCCCCCCCCCCCCTCCAAAAAAAAATCAGCATTGTTGGTTTGTGGTGAAATCTAACGGATGAAAAAAGCTGCTTTCTTTCACGAAACAAGTTAGAGACCATCCCATCTTTGCGTGTCTTTGAAGCATGTGGACGTACAACAGTTTCACGCTTTTTTTTTTACGCAGTCGTGTAATTTTCATACACCCATGAAATTTTCTATTTCGGGGGAAGCTGGTTTAACCCGCCTAGGATGAATGTCACTTCAGTACGGTACGGTATGACCATTCGAGAAACTTTACAGACTTCCGTACCCGGCTCCCATAAATTACAAAAGAGTTGTCGAATTCATTGAAACTAAATGATGAGATTCAAACAAAAATAAAACAATAAAATGGAAATATAATTCTAAGAAAAATAAGTGCATACAGTGTAGTATCTGTTCTGATGCTAGACTTCATCTTTTCTGTCCTTGGTCAGTGGAAGAAAACTCCTTCATGACCGAGACAATTTTTATTTTTGTCCCTATTCAGAGTGCCCCCCCCCCTTTTTTTTTTTTTTTTTCTTTGAGAGAGAGAGAGAGCTGGATTTTCCCCACATTAAAACCTGACCTTGTGTCTCACTCTGCCCTTGTGGGGAAGCAAGTAAAGAGGAACATTAAATTGCAAAATTCAGTGATGGTGTTGTGTTTGTTAAAAGTTGATGTTTTTCGCATTGTTGTGTTCTGCAAGATTTTTCAAGCTGCACCGGTTGGTTAGAAGAGTGCAGATAAACCAGTGTTGCATCATAGCGTCCTCTTCTTTTCCTCTCTACAAATTCGATAAAAATCGTAAATAATAAACACATTCCGGCTTCTTCTTTTCACACTTTTTCTTTTTTTTACGCAGTCTTTTGCATTATTGTTGTTCTCTTCTCTCTATTCGTCAATTTTGTCATCACAACTTTTGATCGACCCCATTCCTGTTCTCAGGTGGTTGAACGTTTTCCACTGGAGTCGGGATGCTTCTGAGCGGAGAAGGAGGACCTAAGAATGGCAGATTCCCATGTCAGTAGGGAAGAGGGGGTCATTCTCTACTCATCTGGTCCATAGCTGAAGTTTGGTTTCTTCCTGAGGTGTTGTTATAGGTTCGGCATGGCTGAAGAATTTGCTTTAATCGTTGAATTGCTGGTTCACGTCCATGAATGAAATGGCATTCATCATTGATTGCTGGCAACATCCTGTCTCGCATAGTGAGGAAGTGTCGGTTGTTCAGGTGATCAATTGTTCAATGCTGTGTTTTTTGGCATGTGTTGATCTTTCTTGAACAGAACAAGCATAGTCCGCAGTGAAATAACACAGGGCCCAGGTAGTACATCTTAATGATCGTACTATGATTACCCACTTGGAGCTGATCGGTTTCCATGTGATATTCTTCATTTTTGTCTTTACATATTGCATGCATGAGAGGGTGTGGTCCAGGGTAACGCCATGGTAGACACGGTTCGTGTGATTTTCGTTTCGTATTCCAAACCATTTGATATTTAGGTGTCAGTTGGCCTCCTGATCTCCAAGATCTACTGAGCAGACATGAGTTTTTTTTTCTTTACTCTTATTCATGCCAAACAAAACACGGTGCCATTTTGACGTAAGGAGTTATTATTTGGGACCATATCCACAGGGACACTATATAGGGAGTTGAGCAGCAAGATATCTGATCATATTTCACTTGAACTTCTGCATGTCAGTACAGTTAGGGATGCAAAAGAACTCGTAGTAAATTCCAAATTCTAGCAATCTGAGGGAAGAAGTGACCTCAACAATGAAGAGGTGAGATTTTGCTACTAGGTGAGGGTGGGATTTTATGTTATAAGGGCACAAGCACTACAAGTTTATCAGAGCACATTCCATTGAAATACAAAACACAGGAATGCAACATTACAGTAATGGGACAGAGGATGGAGCTTGGCCGATAGTGCAAGGGATTTTTGGACCTTTTCAAAGAAGGGGCAACTAACGGTAGATGCAACAATATTCAATGCAAAAGATACTTTCACGTGCGAGTTGATCAAACACCACCTCCCACAAATGAAAGAACAAAATCTTCCGGATAATGGATCTTTTTTTTTTTTTTTTGCTGCAAATTAATTAGGCTAACTTATTCAGGTTATCAAAAAATATTTACATGTTAATATATGTTATTCCCTCAAACAATGTTATTATATATGTTATTCTGTCAAACAATGTTAATATATATGTTATTCCGCCAAACAATGTTAATATATATGTTATTCCGCCAAACAATGTTAAGATCCATGTTATTCCGCCAAACATTGTTAATATATATGTTATTCCGCTAAACAATGTTAATATATGTTATTCCGCTAAACAATGTTAATGTTATTCCGCTAAACAATGTTAATGTTATTCCGCTAAACAATGTTAATGTTATTCCGCTAAACAATGTTAATGTTATTCCGCTAAACAATGTTAATGTTATTCCGCTAAACAATGTTAATGTTATTCCGCTAAACAATGTTAATGTTATTCCGCCAAACAATGTTAAGACATATGTTATTCCGCCAAACAATGTGAAGATACATGTTATTCCGCCAAACAATGTGAAGATACAAGTTATTCCGCCAAACAATTTGAAGATGCATGTTATTCCGCCAAACAATTTGAAGATGCATGTTATTCCGCCAAACAATGTGAAGATGCATGTTATTCCGCCAAACAATGTGAAGATGCATGTTATTCCGCCAAACAATGTGAAGATGCATGTTATTCCGCCAAACAATGTGAAGATACATGTTATTCCGCCAAACAATGTGAAGATATATATTATTCCATGTATGCTTCCAGAATATTAATTAATTTTATGGGAGAGGGTTCTAAAGCATAAAAACAATGTTTTTGATATTTAATATTTTATTTTTATATTTCAAGCAGTCCTCAGCTCTTGATCACAAAAATGTAGCGAAATAATTATGACCTTGAAATTTGAGAAACGTGTTGATGCATTGTAAAACGTGTTGATGCATTGTAAAACGTGTTGATGCATTGTAAAACGTGTTGATGCATTGTAAAACGTGTTGATGCATTGTAAAACGTGTTGATGCATTGTAAAACGTGTTGATGCATTGTAAAACGTGTTGATGCATTGTAAAACGTGTTGATGCATTGTAAAACGTGTTGATGCATTGTAAAACGTGTTGATGCATTGTAAAACGTGTTGATGCATTGTAAAACGTGTTGATGCATTGTAAAACGTGTTGATGCATTGTAAAACGTGTTGATGCATTGTAAAACGTGTTGATGCATTGTAAAACGTGTTGATGCATTGTAAAACGTGTTGATGCATTGTAAAACGTGTTGATGCATTGTAAAACGTGTTGATGCATTGTAAAACGTGTTGATGCATTGTAAAACGTGTTGATGCATTGTAAAACGTGTTGATGCATTGTAAAACGTGTTGATGCATTGTAAAACGTGTTGATGCATTGTAAAACGTGTTGATGCATTGTAAAACGTGTTGATGCATTGTAAAACGTGTTGATGCATTGTAAAACGTGTTGATGCATTGTAAAACGTGTTGATGCATTGTAAAACGTGTTGATGCATTGTAAAACGTGTTGATGCATTGTAAAACGTGTTGATGCATTGTAAAACGTGTTGATGCATTGTAAAACGTGTTGATGCATTGTAAAACGTGTTGATGCATTGTAAAACGTGTTGATGCATTGTAAAACGTGTTGATGCATTGTAAAACGTGTTGATGCATTGTAAAACGTGTTGATGCATTGTAAAACGTGTTGATGCATTGTAAAACGTGTTGATGCATTGTAAAACGTGTTGATGCATTGTAAAACGTGTTGATGCATTGTAAAACGTGTTGATGCATTGTAAAACGTGTTGATGCATTGTAAAACGTGTTGATGCATTGTAAAACGTGTTGATGCATTGTAAAACGTGTTGATGCACTGTAAAACGTGTTGATGCACTGTAAAACGTGTTGATGCACTGTAAAACGTGTTGATGCACTGTAAAACGTGTTGATGCACTGTAAAACGTGTTGATGCATTGTAAAACGTGTTGATGCATTGTAAAACGGACAAAATGAAACCAATTAACAAAAAAAATCATCAAGTTGTAATTGCTTACAATTTTGTTCAATCAACAGTTCTTTCAGCCTCCATTACCCTTTTTGTGGTCCTTTGTTTTAATTTTTTACAATCGCATTCAAATCATTAATAATTCACCCACTCTCTCTCTCTCTCTCTCTCTCTCTCTCTCTCTCTCTCTCTCTCTCTCTCACACACACACACACTGCTTTTTATAATAAAATGCTTCGGAAGGTATGGGGGGGGGGATGCGTTACATTTTCATGGTCAATCTCTTCATTATTTGTTTCGATATGAATTAAAATTTTCTTCACTGGTCTGTCACGCCATCATTTAAAATACTATTTTAATTATAAAATGCATAGATTGAATTAAGACATCTGAAAAACACTTTTTGGTTTTTCTATAAAGCAAGTTAACTACAAACATGTTAAAACTTGTTTCTGATTTTTTGAGATAAAGATTGATAATTCTGTATTATGACTACTGTTCTCATCTTGAGTTATTTTCTCAACGTTTCAGTTGATGTAACCTCTGAACTTCAAGTGTATCTTTCTGTCAAACTCAAGATTCTGCACAGAATTTCAAACAAAAACTTTTATTCAATCTAATGATGTTGATAACATGCTTTTTTTGTTTGTTATATGTTGACTAGATAATTTATTAAAATGTTTTTGTTTTTTTGTTTTTTAAGGTAAATAATTACAAACATGTTTCAACTTATTGAAAGCTTGCACTTCTCAACCTTTGCTTTGGAATCAAAGTCCAGTATCTCTTCAGTCTTGGATTGAAAGAGAAAGAAAATACAATATTTTCTACCATTCTGACAGCCTTCTGCTTTTTTTTTGGGGGGGGGGTTGTAAGCTATATATCTGCCACATTAAAAACTGACCTTTTATCTAACCTTGACCTTGATATATTGAAAACCTTTTTAAAGAAGCTTAACATTGTCAAATTTTGAAAACGGGGTGAAATAAATATTACTAACTTGCGACAGAAGATTTAAGAATTGAAATTGAACGTGATTCAATTATATTCTTTGTTTTTATTATGTGTACAGCAAAGTCCCAACCTTAACATTTAAATTTGAAAAAATAGTGTGCACCATCTCTAGGTCGGAGACCATCATGTTCAGTGGTTTGGGCTGTATATATATATTGACCTTTAACCTTAACCTTGAAAATGGTTTGCACCATCCCTAGGTGGAGACCATCATCATGCCAGGTTTGGTCATGATTCGTTCAGTGGTTTGGGTTGTAGGAGAGTTGTATACACAGACACAAACACTACTACTTTATATATTAATGTTGGGACGATTAATCGGAATCAGGAATCTGAAAAACAGTTTTTTGGAGAATCGGTATCAGAATCGGAAAAATTTGAGCCTATTTTCCGATTCCTTAAATTATCTTTATTTGATTTTGGTTTAAGAAACATCTTCCATTGCTTGTAGTAATAATAAAACGATAAATATTTATTGATTTAAACTCCCAGCAAGACTAAAATCTCTAGATCACCCCGTCACAAATGTGCTTTTACGTTTAAAAAAATATGTGCACATTTAAGATGTGTTTTTATGGTAATCGGGACAAAGTAACACTTTTATGGTTAATATTTAGAGATTCATAAAAATCGGAATTGGTAATTGTATCAGAATCGGGAATTTAATCAGAATCGAGGGGGGGGGGATATTGGAAGCGTCCCATCACTAGAAAAGCATTTCCTCCAAGGCATGAAAATTGTTAAACGAAATGTCTTTACTATAGGCTTTAAAAATAAAGGTACAAAATTCAATTTGAAATTTATTTATCTTCAAAGTGCACTTTTCTAAATTTTACAAAGTAAGGTATAAAAATTTAATTCAAATTGAATCAAAAAAATTACCTTGGATTTATTTTATGTAATTATATTCTGTTGCACTTTTAAAAAATCATTGAAAATGTTATGTCTGTATCATTAATTGCTAGATGAAAGATAATGTTTTTAAATTGCAACAGAATGTACATTACATAAAAAAAATCCAAGGTAATTTTTTTTATTCAATTTAAATTAAATTTTTATACCGTACTTTGTAAAATTTAGAAAAGTGCACTTTGAAGATAAATAAATTTCAAATTGAATTTTGTAACTTTATTTTTAAAGTCTATAGTAAAAACATTTTGTTTAACAATTTTCATGCCTTGGGTGAAATGCTTTTCTAACTTGTATCTTATCTTTTTAAGATTATATTTTAAAACTCTCCTCTCTATTTCAGTTTGTATTTCTCCTCACACCTCAACTCATTTTTGCAACCCCCTCTTTGTGATACAGGCCTGAATGAGAAAATCTGAATTATTTTTAACAAAAACTTTAAAATAACTTTTTTTAGATTAAATTTTTTAAACTTATTTCAGAATAGAAAATCTTTAAAATTTAATAAGGAACATATTTCATATAGGTTTCATTAACAAATATTCAGTACATAAGGAGAAAAATAGATGAAAATTTCAAAAGGACTGTATAACTGGTTACGGTCAATAGTAGTCCTCGCCAGTGAAAGTCTTTGTTATTGTTATCCAAAACGTTTTGTGTCCTGCTCTTTCGCGTGAGGACTAATATACAAAACTCGCTATGTTGACACGGTTATGAATTTGCAACCCCATACTGTAGACTGTGGGTGGCAATCCGTGATTCCTAAGGACAGGAGTGTGGTGGTTGAACCCTTTTTCTACTTTAGCTATTAATTTGGATAAAATTGAAATTGGAGCGACCTGATCCGATCAATTAGTTGGTTATGGCTATAAATTCATCTCCAATCAATCATGTTATCGAATCTGATTCTTACAAAAAATCAAAACCTTATTTCTCTTTTATTTTTTATTTTTTTATTTTTATTTTTTTTTCTCCCTCCAAAATATACACTGAAGAATCGCGTTGAGAACCAAGGAAATTACCAATTCTAAAGGAGTCCATTTTTTTTTTTTTTTTTTTTTTTTTTTTTTACTGCTTTCTGCAAGTAATGTCGGATCTCGCTGTAAAATTTCTTTCTTGGAGTAATTTTTTCTGAGAGCAGTGTATTTTGGAATTAATGACGGCCTCTATTTTGCTATCATATTTCCTTCTAAAAATGTTCAGGGTATATAAAAGAATTGTCCTCTCCAATAAATTTACATTTGTGCCATAAAACAAACCGAATCTCCTATTTCAAATTAACACTTCATCCATTGTGCCACAATTCCTGTGGTGCAATGGATAAGGTGCTAAGTAGTAATTCCAAGTGGCATTCTTCTGGAAATTAAATAAAGAGTTTTTTTCAAAATTCTGTACAGATTCCAGAGTTCGACAAGATGAAGAAAGTCAAAACATTCTGAGAATGGCATCCAAGATGAGAAGCGTTGTCGGAGTAATTCAAATTATGTTGCGGATCTTGTTTGGTCGAAACATAGCGTGGAGCTTCTTGAGTTGTTTTCAATTTCTTCATGACCCAATCTTTATTGTCAAGATTCATGAAGACGAAGACGGTGATAAAAAATATTGTGTATTACACTGAATATCACATTACGTTCAGACAAATAAAAAGATTAAACTGCTAACTGGAGACATCTACTCATCATTTACTTTGTCACGCATTTAGATCATTCTCTCTCTCTCTCTCTCTCTCTCTCTCATTATATATATATATATATATATATATATATATATATATATATAGTGATTTAAAGGTTATGAGGCTTTTTTTGAAGCATGAAAATGATGTTATTTATTTAAAATTAAATACAAAAATAACATCATTTTTCATGCTTCAAAAAACCCTCATAACCTTTAAATCACTATCCTAGAAGCATCCGTGGACTTTTAACACACACACATATATATGCATGCTCTGAGCGACACCACCTCAGATATAGCTATATATATATATATATATATATATATATATATATATATATATAATGTGTGTGTGTGTGTTTTTATTTTTCCTGTTGGGGATTTTTGCTTAAATCATTACAAATTGTTTCAATAGACAGGACAATAACAAAATCCTGTCTGTCTATCTCATCAGACAATGCAAGCTTTTTTTTTTCTTCTTTTTAGCTTAAATTGTCTGATGAGATGGACAGGATTTTTTATTGTCCTGTCTATTAAACAATTTGTAATGATTTAAATAAGAATCCTCAAGGTGGAAAAATAAAAACGTATTTAGCTCTACTCACATATTGAGCACTTTTTCCCCTGTTTTTACCAAATATACCTTCTAATATATATATATATATATATATATATATATATCCATCCACATCTGAGATGTTGTCACAGAGCACCCTTTCCTGACATGACAAAGTACAAAACTGATTACGAAATCTAGTGGAGGATGGCCTTTGTTCATAGAATTTGCATTTAGATTTATGCACAAATGGGGTGGAATTGTTGATAATGTGTAACTGAAGTCTGACACAAAATCCTGTTTTAATTCTTTGGATTAAAAAATTTTGCGTTCATCTAAATCTCTACAAATCTTTTGTTGGTGTTTGAATGTCGTCTACGTTTCATCTTTTTGACTTTTTTATTCTTTACCTTTTCTTTTTGGCATTTTTAAAAGACCTTTCAAAATCTTTGGATATTTGGCTTCTAATGTTTGGGAAAATTCTTCAAAGGATTTTGCAAGATTTTTGTATTGGTTGCAGTTTCCATTGCATGCGTGTATGCGGATGCATTCGAGGATGTCAAACTTGATTTCTTATGACGAGTAGAAGTGAAAGCTTAACATTTCCTTTTGATCTGAATTTTCAAAGTTGGACAAAAAAGTATCTTGACATTTCTTATTTTATCACTGTAGCTATTTTGAATTGTTTTTATTTTATTACAAGGGTATTTCCAAAAGTAAGGCCTCCTATTTTTTTTTTTACTCAAAATTGAAAAACTATGAAGACAGGAGTGGTAAAATTAAAGCGAGCAAACGTTTATGCACCAAAATTTGTTTTTCTACATAGTTATCATCATTCTCAATGCACTTGTTGCCAGGAATTCAATGACGCGTCTTTGCTTCTGACGCTCATCCATGATGAAACTTTTAGATCATAAATGCATAACTTCGTTTATTATAACAGTGCAACATGTAATCCCTTTTGATTCATTTGGACAGAATGAAAAAATAGGAGGCATTACTTTTGGATCATCCCTCATGTTGCATGTTATTTGTAACGTTTTTGTTCTGAAGAGAATGGTTTTGTTTTTCAAGGTTCTACAAAATAGTTTTATTGATTTATGTCTTTGCAATTATGTCCCCGATAGTAGCCCCCCTACATCAAAGTGGCACTGTGCCTTGTTTGGGGTGAAAAATGCAATAAAAAAAAGTGTCTAAGGTCTCTCTCTGCAGGGATTTGTCAGAATAATCTAGCATAAGGATACTTTCCCTAAACCATGACTAAATATTCAAAATCACGTAATTGAAGATATTTTTCAACACTGCTCTATCCAACATCTCCCCTACCGCCACAGTCTAATGTTTGAGTTCTCCTGTAATATTGTGGAAACAATTTTAACATTGTCCTTCAAAATTTTTTTACACTTTTTAACCCCAAGCAAGGCACATTGCCACTTGGATGTAAGGAGTTACTATTTGAGATTGTGCCGACAGAAAACAGCAAGGAGTTGAGCAGCGAGATATCTATCCTTAGCACATTTAAACTCTTATACATTAGTGCAATCAGGGATGCATGAAATAAAGAGGAGGCTCCAGAGTCTAGTCTGAAGAAAGAACATATTAGAGTAGAAGGCTTTTTAGGGATATCAACAGTTTATACATGATGTTGCTTTCTATAGTTATGTGTCATGTAGACATTATCTTCATTAACTAGGTTTATATATAATTTGGCAAAATGCCACATACCAAAAATAAGACCGAAAATCAACACTTAGTTGGTATGGTCATTTTGTGCAGCATTTTCTCGACCCAATTTGGACAACACACTGATTCGAACAGAAAAAGGTTTTCGCTTAACTTTTCTTGATGTCTTTTGTATTCGGTTATTTATGTACAGCAAACTCCCAACTGGAGCTCCACTTGAGGAACAAAATATCAATAAAGCAAACATTTTTTTCAACTGTTTAAATTTAAAATTTTGAAAATCAAACGCTTTTTAGACAATGGATTTTCTATTATTTTGACGCATGCGTACGACCAACGCTTCACACTGTTATCGGACATTTATATCTCAATTTCCAACCTTTGAGGACGTGCCAGGCTTTATCTCCAGCATGACATGAAAAAAAAAATCTTTCAACTGTTAAATTTTAAAGCGTAAACTTGATTTTGTGAAATGAGGGCAGGTTTTCTCTTTATCGTTTTCCAATCAACACATCGTACTTATCGGAATCTGTTTATATTTTTAAATGTTCTTTTTTAATCTCATCGCAACATTTCGATGTTACCTCTGACTTTTTTTATGCGTCTTGTCAAACTTGGGAATCTATATTGAATGGAACCCTCTATTTAATCCATGGGAGCCTTAAACCTATTAATAAGACTACACGTCTAAACACAAGAATAGGTTTAAGGATCACTCGTACTAGAATTATCCACGAGGACTCATGGCGTAACGGATAAAGTACTGAGTAAAATTCAGTTCTAAGTAACACTCTTCTAGAGGTTCGAAGTCCAATTTTTAGTGCGGGTGATATTAATAATACAATTAAGATTTCAACCAGGTTATTGCTGACGGAACAAGAGCATGCTAAGGAATTCCATTTGAAATTCCGTACAGATTCCAGAGTCTGACAAGATACACCTGAAGAAGGTTGGAGGTTACATCAGCTGAAATGCAAGAATAACATTCAAGATGAGAACAGTAGTCCGAATAATACAAATATACTATCTATCCACATCTCAAAAATTCAGAAACATTTTTATTTATTTTAATAAATTCACATGCTAACCTTCATAAATCACAACTGATGGGCTGTTAAGGCACCAAGTATATCTTTGCCGTTTGTACCTGAAGAGAGTTCAAAGACTGGATATTCGAATGGTAAAAGGTGTATCAGAATCTGCTGACTCGAAAAAATTCACCTTTTTTTTTTTTTTTTTTTTTTTTTTTCTTTTTTTTTTTCTTGAGCACCAATGATTATGTAGTGATCTTATTTTGACCATAATGGTAATCATGATATAGCTAAGGATCTATTATTCACTCCTGCACCAGAAAGAGGGTCTATAAAGACATTACAAGAAATTATCTCCGCACCGATTTCGATTGAACCGAGAAAAAAAAAAAAAAAAAAAAAAAAGGACGCTTTTTCAATCAGGATCCCTGGACCTTGGAATTAACATCGAAGTGAAGTAATACACCAATAACGCAAAGACTCGATATTCGAATGGTAAAAGGTTTATCAGGATCTGCTGACTCAAAAAACTTCACCTTTTTTTTTTTCTTGAGCACCAATGATTATGTAGTGATCTTATTTTGACCTACAATCTCCTTAATGGTAATCATGATATAGCTCAGGATTTATTCACCCCTGCACCAGAAAGAGGTCTATGCAGACTTTACAAGAAATTATCTCTGTACCGATTTTGATTGAACCGAAAAAGGGACACTTTCTCAATCAGGATCCCTAGACCTTGTAATTGACATCGAAGTGAAGTAGTGCACCAATAACGCAATAAATTGATGAATTTGGTGTTGAGCTACTGTATTCTCTTCTCTGTAAATTTTTACCATCTTTTACCTACATGGCATTTGAAGCACGGTTGTTTTTTTGCCAAATAAATTGAAAAAAAAAACGGTAAACTTACAGAATTGAAATTTCTTAAATGACCATAAACCTGCATAATAGCCATGTTTGATGTTGCTTGACTTTGGTGATGGAACAAAAATTAGTGTTTCAATGTGATATATACTAGCAAGCTGCACAGGGTTGCCCAGTTGTAAAATACGTTTGAATATAATATTTTATTTTATACAAATTTCGTGTTTACTATTCTCTATCGCTTATTATATTTTACCCAATAATGTAGAAATGTAGCAACTATTGAAAATAGAATTCAGCGTTATACCATTCATCTAATAAGAAAACATAAAAATCGAATAATTAATGAACATTGTCATTTTTCAAAGGAATATGAAAATTAAAGTTTATGTAGTCGTTCACATCTCCATGACTGAGTATATCAAGAAATTCGTTTTAATGTTTAAATAGAAAAAGGTTTTTAATGCCAATGTCCTAGCAAGAAAAAAAACTCAACTTGATAGATGTATGTATGTATAATATATATATATATATATATATAGTGTGTGTGTGAAATGAAGATCATTTCTTTTAGATTTAGTAGCTTTCATTTTGGAAATTAAAATAAACAAATTTTAATTTTTTGAAAATAGATCTGCACTAATCTGACAGCTGTCACAATACGCTTAACTCTTCTTTCCCTATCAATATTTTTATTGAGATGGAAAAGTCATAAAATGTGACACTTTACGTAAACCCGTGTGTGTAAAAAAAAAAAATTATAAAGTACTTTTCTTTTTTTTTTTCCGAAATACATCATTGAATTCCTGGTAAATGCATGTTGAGAATGGTGGTGACTATGTAGAAATATAAATTCTCGAGCATAAAATGTTGCTTTATTTTTTTTTTATGGTACCATTCCCATCTCTGTAGCTCTTTAACTTTTTTAGTTAAAAAAATAGGCTTTACTTTTGGCACAAACCTCTTTCCTTGGACCATTTTTATTTCTCTTTGAGCATAGGGATTTACTTCTTCCCTTCCGCCTCAATGTTAAAAAACAATAAATCCCATAACTTCAGTGTTGTATGTTTTATTTTCCATATAAATCTCAATCGTAATTATATGCATTTTGATTGCTTGTAACTTGTTTTTTTTTTTTTTTTTTTTTCGCATGAATTGGCTGTGACTTTTTTTTTACCATTTTTCGATTCTGTTATTCGCATTATTTTCTTCATGTTTGTTTTAGGATGAAGTATTTATGGGGGGGGGACGACTAGAAGGTTGCTAACATCCATAAGTGAAAATGTTCTGCGACAGACTGGAATCCAGCTTTGTACGCCCAGGTTTTCAGTCCACGTCGGCACCAAATTCATTTTGGTCATCTCCCTTATTAAATTGTACACGAGTGGAATTTGTTTCCAATTTCAAAACAAATTTTAAGCCGACTTTTTTTTCCTTTTCTCTTTTTTTTCAAACTGACTCATTCTCAGCAGACACGAATGACATATTTGTCATTTTTATTTTCTAATCTGCGCACATACACAAACACATACGCACTTACATAGATACTTACATGCACAAAAACACACACACACACATGAATGCACAACCATATACACACACACGCACACTTGCATATGTTTATGTTCATTTTCTAATCAATACCCTCCCCCACACATACATACAGAAAAAAGGTGTAAGTCTAGGGTTCAAAATAAGTTTTAAAAAAAACAAATGTACAAAAAAATCTTTGAGATACGTACCCAACACAGAACGAAGGTGCCATATTCCAAAAAATCACGTAAAGTTTTTTGAATTAAGAAAATCAAATTTTCTGAGGAAGCAAGATGTTTTTTTAACAAAGGGAAACAACTCAAATAAATTAACTGTTATTCTTTGTACTGGATACAATGATAGTTTTGTTGCTAAAAATTGTAAAACTTGATTTTGTGGGAAAAAAAAAATGCTATATCATATTACATGGTTTTTAGAATATAACATTTTAATTCCATGACATCTACGTACAACATAAAGATTTTTTTTATGTTGAACTCTGAGAATTTTTTAATGTAAATCCAATGGATAATCAGCATAGACAGCATCAGATTTTCATATCAACTGCAATTTCGCACAGCAACAGAATGCATCTTTATAAAATGTACTTTTCTTAGATGCCAGAAAACTTTCTTAGCTTTGCTATAATATTTATTTACTGATATCTTTCCTCTGATGAGAAGAACGCATTCTTTTAAACTCTAGATTATAGAAATCTTAACATTTCTTTTGGAGTATCCTGTCAAATAATAAACTTTCTATTCTTCAAACTTTTTTCCTCAAACGATTCTCCTTTGGAATTCTCTCACTTCTCCATTTCCCTGAAGTTCTGATATGAAGCATTTGGGTTAGGATTGGCTCATTGTTACATCAACTGTTGACACCAGAAAATCCTCATCAAAATATATATGTATGTAATGTATATGTAATATATATTTCTTTTTATTTATTTTCTCCATTTCATTAACTCTTTACACGAACTATGATTTGATTAGTTTTCATGTAATACAGTTTCAATTAATGCCAGAAAACTTTCTTAGCTTTGCTATAATATTTATTTACTGATATCTTTCCTCTGATGAGAAGAATGCATTCTTTTAAACTCTAGATTATAGAAATCTTAATATTTCTTTTGGAGTATCCTGTTAAACAATAGATTTTTGTAATTCATAATTTACAGTCTTTGTGCTCTATTTCCTATTTTGGTTGCATTGAGCTTTTTTCTTTTTTTTTTTTTTAGGATTAGAGAATATAAATATTTTATATTGTCTTTAAGTTTACAGAAGCTTTTGGCTTGTAAATTTAATTTTTATTTCTTGATTTATATATATATATATATATATATATATATATATATATATATATATATTCTAACCAAAAGCGTAGTTTACCAGGCCACAATATTTGCGAAAGAAACCCCGAATAACAAGAAATATTACGTAGGTATGACTTCCTTAGATTTCAAAACCCGATACTATGACCACAAAAGTACATTCAACAATAAAAAACACCGTATGAAAACAACACTAGCGAATAAATACTGGGAACTTAAAGAAAGCGGACATTCGCCGGTAGTTGAATGGAAAATAATAAGATAAGCTACCACGTGTAGGGACCTAGACGACCCATGTAGATTATGCCTTCATGAAAAATTTGCTATCCTGTACTTTAAAGAACCCCAACATCTATTAAACTGTAGAAGAGAAATAGCAAACAACTGTGTTCACAAGATAAAATTTACTCTAGGATAGCGATAGAAAATAGTTTTAAAACTAACAAAAACAATAGAAAATAAACAAATAAATAAATTAAATAAACATGAATATACATAAACAATCACACATATATATATATATGTATAGATATGTGCATATATGTATGTACACATATATATATTTATATATAAAACAACATAAAAAAACACTAGCCTAGTTTTAAAACAGATCAAGAAACTAAATAGAGCACACACAAAGACCAGGTCAACCAGAGGCCAAATAGGCCTTTGTCCTATAAATGCATGCCGATTGGCTGATAGGAAGAGCACGGTGGATACTAGAAAGCTAATTGGCTAACTAAAATCTCAATAGAAGAGGAGCATATAAAAACGACAAACAACCACAGAATTCGCGCATAAGCCTGAAGAGTCCTAGAGTGGATGAAATGCGGAATATTCAATGTAGCTTAATCGCCATATATATTTTATAAATTACTATATATACTAGCAGGGTGATCCGACGTTGCCCGGTATTTAATGATAATCAGCAAATGTTTCTCACTCCCATATTTTTATTGTCATCGAAAATCAGTGAAATCGCCCATTTTTCAATCAAATCGATTGATTATTTGCTCTAGCAGGGGACACATCATGGTACACTGGGAGGAAGCTCACATGCCTCTCGCTATGACTTATTTTACAATACATTGTAGTTTACATTGCACTGTAGAGAACCTACTGCTGATTTTATTAAATTATTTTTCTATATAATAGCTCGAATTAAAGTTTAAAATGCAAAAATCTAGTATCACACTTTAATTGTTCTTTAAACAGAAACATTCATTACGAATGTGCCCCTGTTATATCAAAGAACCTACTGTTGATTTTTATATGCCTGGCCTTACTGATTGTGTGGTGATAATGGTTTGAATTTAAGTTTAAATTGGAAAAAGTCAAGTGTTGTGGTGTAATTGTGCTTTAAGCAGAAACATTCATTTCGAACACGCTCCTGTCATATCAAAGAACCTACTGTTGATTGATGTCAAGCTTTTTAGCTTGTGTGATAATGAAACTTCTCAAATGCACTTGTGATGTTAGGCTGGTGTTAACTTTGGTCAGAATCGCCTGTTCCTTTCATCAGATTATTTCGATTATCAATACTTATCAAAGACATTCGAATATAAAACCTATCTAAGAACACTGTCAGACATATAAAGTACGTTAGTGTAAAATTTTATAAAAATTGGCCCAGCTGTTTTCGAGTTCATAGGTAACAAACTCACACAAAGTTCCTTTTATTTATTTATATATTTATATTCCTTCTGATGTTTGGGATGAGACTTTTGCTTTTTAAATGGGTATCGAAGGTCATAATGTACAACGAAACAAGCATATTATAATTCCATGAACAAAGCTTCTTTCTTAGAACTACACGCCTGTGGAACTCTGTTACGTCTGCCTGCTTCCCGCCGGACCTACAACTTGGATGTCTTCAAGTCCAACGTTAACAAATTCCTAATGAACCGCCCCCTTAAATAAACACTTCATCAAATCTCCACACTAACGTAATGTACTTGCAATAACCTTTATCCCTGAGTGGTTTCCGGGCCTTGATAAGTGGTGATCACTGTGTAAAAAAAAAAAAAAAAAAAAAATACGTTTGTTTATAATAAAAATTCATATCAAATCGGTTCGTATATGATGAGGAGAAAGTCCAAATTAAAAAAAATATCAGTCATAGTAGATCAACAAATGTCTACAATAAATGAATGAACTATTAAAAATAATCTGATACGCATAGATATGAAAGATTGTTGTCACATGAGAATGAGAAACCAACTTTTCTGGCACACCCCTCATTTTTTTTTTATAAAAATAGATTTTGATTATACACTAGTTGTGCCGGGATCCATTATGTTAAAATTTATTTTCTAAATATTTCTACATTTTGTAACCATCTCTTTTTAAATAAGGTTCAGTATGTGAACTACAAAATACAAATAAACAATGCTAAATCTTGTTAAATAGTAAAAATTATTCTCCTTAGCTGATTTTTCTATTTAGGTATTTATTTAAAAATGTCTCAAAATTAGAAAACTGCTGAACCAAAGTAAGTTAGTAGAGAAGTTGAGAATAATTTTTGTCTCTCCAATTGACCATATAAATATGTTATAGTTTCTTGTGGTCTCTTGTTTTTACTGAATTCCAGGACAGAATTTATCTAGTCTGGTGGAGTATCTAGCTTTGTGCTGTTATTTGAGGTAACATTAATTGGAGAAAGTGCACCATTTCTTGTGAGTAGAATACACCAAAATATGACTAATATACTCTGAAAAAAGATTAAAATTCATCTGTATTCATCAACTTTTCTCCAAAAGTTATTCAAGCCCTTTTTTAAAATTCTTGTGAAATTTGCTAAAATTTTATTATTTCAATGGTGTATGAATTTATATAAATAGTCCTGCAATAGAAAGTTACTTATTGCTAAAATTTTATTATTTCAATATATTATATTATAAAAGTCTTGCAATAGAAGACCATTAACTTATTACTAAAAGTGTTATTTAACTTTTTGTGTGAACTGCTTTGCTCTTTACGTTAATTTATAAATTTTATTTTGAATGTTTATGGTCTTAATTTCTGAAATATATCACATTTAACCAGTGTCATATTTGTAAGTCAATATTTTGTTTTCTAAATCAGGGCTCTATGGACAAATTTATCTTTAGTTGACCTTTGACAACTAAATATTTTCAGTTACTAGCCAAATTCATATGATTTTTAGAATATGACATCTTCGTTCTGTGGCGATATGATAAAGATTTTTCTGTGTTTTTTTTTTTTTTTTTAATAAGTGTAATTCTAAATATACAACGAATTTTATGTTAATACTTGAAGGTATAAACATTCTAATTTCTTCAAATGTTTTTTAAACAGTCTTCGTTAAAAAAAAAAAAAGTTTTTTTTATTACATTTTCACCCCAAACAAGGCACATTGCCACTTTGGTGTAGGGGGCTACTATCAGGGGAAACGTCTACTGGGGTACTATGTAGGGATTTGGGCAGCGAGATGTTGGTTCACGTTGCACTTGAACTTATGCATGTCAGTACAGTTGGGGAAGCAGTGACCTGGAATGGAATTCCAAAGTCTAGCAGTTCTGGGGAAGAAACTACTGGAGTAGAAAGATCTTTTACATCTAGGGATCTCTACAGTGTGGGGGTGGGATTTTGCAGCTTGTCGGGTCTGTCGAGGGTGTTTACGTCGTGGGGGCACAAGTGCTTGCAGTTCATCAGAGCATTCACCATTATAATACTTGCAGAACAGGCAGAGGGATGCAACGTTTCGACGATGGGACAGAGGCTGAAGCTTAGATGCCAGTTTAGGGCCTATCAGATTGGCGACTCTCTTTTGAACCCTGTCAAGGAGCGAGAGACTAGTAGCCGATGCACCGGCCCAAATATGACAGCAATACTTCATTTTAAACTTTTATTGTTTTAATAATTTAATTTTGTTCGTTTTATTAAAAAACAAAGTTGAAAAGATATTTTTCACTAAGTAGTGAGTTTTAGAAGATTGTCAGTGAAAGAAATGCAATCGTCAAAAGATAAACGTTTCATTATTTCTAGTCGCCACTTTGAAAAAATCACTCGCAGATGCGACTGTTTCACTCGCAATGTAGAGTCATGTAAATAAAATAACTTTTTCTTTCAATCTGTGTATTTAACCGCATTTTTAGTCGTTGCATAAAGTTTTAACTCAATAGTAAAGATGTAGATACGCTGAGGCTTAATAGGTTTTAAAAAAAAAAAAGAAGAGAGGTAATCTTTTATTACTGTCGTAAAAACATTTAATTTGCTGTATAGCAAAAAATAAATATCTGAAATAATAGCGTTTATTAGTGAGCCATCACAACAGACTTAATTCCTTCTCAGTCATAACAAAATAGCAAAGACTAAAAAAAAAATAGTACTTGATGCCTCCTTGCTTAACACTCAGCATTATGAGGATCAAGAGTAAGTGGAGTAGTTCAGGAAAACGTATCATGTCACTTCCCTTCATGTAACCCCTCTGTCAATATTTCACTTCAATACATCACGCTGCATCCACCTTTCCTCTGGTCAACACTTGTAACGCTCTGCTGGTTTGTAATGGCAAAAGTTCACGAAACTTGTTCGATATTTTCTTATTTACATAAAAATGTTGACTTTTATCCTTGTTTATATCGACTTAAATTATGCTGTTAGGATTTTGAAAGTAATTCTATAACAGTGAGAAGGTTGAGGATGTTTGGCAACGGTAGGAGGGGGAGAGGGTCATTATTAAAATAAGAGTGGGAACAAAACGTGACTTTTTGAAAGCCAAATTCATGAATGTTGTAACCTTGTAGATCGGTAATCATCAAGACAAATACAATGGTATACTTAATAAAAAGTTTGTAATAGCAAAAATGTTAGAAGTACACGTCATGATTCTGAGGCCATAGCTGTCACAAATCGCTACCCAATAATTTGTTAGATGTAACTATATTTGTAGTTTATGGGTAAGTCCATTATTCCTGAAATAGGTATATCAGCGTACCTCATAAAATAATAATGCATTCAAAAATGTATTTGAATAGATTCGCAAAACTTTTAATTGGTACTGCTTGCTAAGTTAAAATTTTTTTTTTAATTTTAAAGAAGCCATGAATGACAATATTAATATCTGGAAGAAGACTTTACGTTGTTCACAATTTAATGAAGACATTTCTTTGCTATAGTCATGACACCATGTTTCTTTCTTTTTTCTTTTTTTTTTTTTCTTTTTTTTTTTTGCACTTCTACATTATTGGGACGAAATTTTGTAGTCGATAAATGGAGTTTTCAGATAAAAAACAATGGTTTCTACTGATTTCTTTTGTCAATTCTAATAAATCACAATGGTAGCTTACAGTCGAAATTACCTGAATATTATTGAATTATTAAAAAACTTTAATCGTGTTAGCAGGTGAAAAATTTCGCCATCTTGTTTAAATCAAAACGGAAAATTACCTCCCTTTTGAACTCTCCTTTGTCTTACAATCGTTTTCATCAAATTCTATTTTTTATTTTCTTAATAATTTTCTACCTTATCGATTTTCGTAATTTTTGGATATAATCATCTTAAAAATACGAGGAATACGTAGATACCATTGTTTTCATGTTGAATTCAGTTTTATGATTTCCGAAATTTTGTTCCAATAGTGTAGTAGCGCTCTTTTTTTTTTTTTTTTTTTTTTTTTATTTAAATACCGCTCCCCCTTCGTCTTTTTTGCCCTATAAAATAATTGGAAAAAACTGAAATTTTGGAAAACTCCTACGGCCCGCATAAACGCTACAACTCTCATCAGATGTGAAAAATTCGTGTTAAACAAAAATGAAACTTTCATATCCATTTACATTTTAGAACAGAATCAGTACTTGTATCGGAATCGGAACGGGGGGGGGGCGGATATTGAAATCGTCCCATCACTACTATTTGCACATGCAGGTGAAATTATATCTGAAAATTTTACAGCGATTTTTATGAAACGTAATTCATTTTCCATCAAACCTAGAATTTGAAAATAATAATAATGATAAAGATGGTCGTTGCATATAAAAATGCAGACGTTAAATTGTGAATTCCGAATTAGATTTCATGAGATCCGCTGCCACCTCGACAAATCCATCCAACACGAAGACGAATTGCAAAAACTGTTCGCTTTTATTACCAACGAATGATGATGGCGGACGTCTACGAGATTGCCCCCCCCTCTCTAAATGCGACAATTTTCATTTTTTAAAACTTTTTAAAGATATGTGAAATATAAAGAGAGCTGGAGTTAAGAAAGTTCCCTTCGTAACCCCTTTTTTAAGTAAGAATATTCACCGGTCACGTGAGTCCCTATTTTTTCTCGATAGTGGTCACGAAGTGGGTGTTCAATTTAGTAGGACGTTATAATTGAAAACTGATCCCGGATGATAAGTCATAAAAAATATTTTTTATAAATTTTTTTTTTTTTTTTAATCTGAAAGTTAAGTCTGTAATCGATGAGATTAACAAAAAAAAGTTTTTAAAAAAATGTAGAATTTAAGCGGGAGGGGGGGGGGCAATCTCGTAGACGTCCGCCACAATGACATTTATGTTGAGCTTGTTTTTTCTCGACGCCTAAATTGTTCCGCCAACTTATGAATGCGACTTGTTTTCCAAACACAGAAAGAAAAGTGATAATATCCACCACCCCCACCAATTCCACCCCCTCTTCCTCGTTTCTATGTCACATTGCACCCACGTTGCAAGTAAAGCTATCTCTGCTTTGTTGCAAAAATGCCGCTAGCAGATGTCCTAAATATTTCCTTTTTTTCTTTTTCAATATTGTAGGTGTCGTCTTTTCTTCCCTCATTTACGTTGTTTCTCTCAAGGGAAAGACGAATAGAGGAAAACTTAATTAGTTTGGAAGTCAGTTTTTAAAGGCGAATATGATAAGGACCGTTTGGTCATAAATTTTTGATGGAAACAACTTGTTATAAAAACTAATTTTTCTTTTTTAAATTGTTATAAAAAAATTTTTTTTTTTTTACTTGTTATAAAAACTAATTTTTTTTTTTTTTTTACTCGTTATAATTTTTTTTATTATTTTATTTTTGTACTTGTTATAAAAATAAATTGTTTTTTGGTCCCAACTCCCCCCCCCCCCCGACAAAAGGAGGGTGGACCTGTAAATGCACCCTTGTCCGTTCGTACTTTTCTCAATAACTACGCCTTTGAATTTTTTGAAATTTTGCATTAATTATCAGTACCCGTCCCAGGACAGGTAAAATTAATTCCTCTAACAAAAGTCTTGTGCAGTCTTACATTTTGTTTTTGAATAATAAAATCGATATATGATGGCAAACCTTATGTCTAGAATCCTTACTTCAGTTTTGATTAAAATTCGTTTTGACTTTAGAAAATGCCTAAAATCTAATGCTTAAGTTTCAGGGGTCTTAAGAAGAAAGTAAAATTCAAGGAATCTTGCATAATTGGTTTGTAATGATTATGAGTCAAATTTAATGCAAATCTGAAATATTTTAATTTTAAAATGGAAGGTGATGCTGTTATTATACTCCCAAAAAACCGTTCAGAATACAAAAAAAAAAAAAATCAAGGAATCAGTAATTGTTGTCTAAAAGTTATTGTTGAAATTTTACAAAAGGTCAAATGTATCTGAATTTTCAAAGAGCTTCCACCTTCTTTTTATCCCCTTTGTATAAAAGAAAATTAAATTAAATATAGCCCATATTCCCACCCAATGCTCTTTGTAGCCGTGTTCCAAAATTCTATTATGATTGGTTAATTAGTTCAGGAGTGTATCCTATATTATACACATTCACCCATGCATAGAATATTGTTGCCATGTGTGCACTAGTGTATCTACCTCAAGTGCCCCCCCTTTCTACAAGGTCCAAAAAATAATCTTCAATCTAATAGGTCGTGCACTATTAGCCAAGCTCCAACTAAACCAACCAAACCAAACCAACCAACTAACCAAACCAAACCAAACCAAACAGCAACAAAATCACACTTTTTCACTAAATGTCTGAAAACTTTCTATTCTAATAGTTTCTTACCTTGGACTGCTAGACTTTGGAATTCCATCCCAGTTTACTGCTTCCTTGACTATACTAGCCTGCAAGTTTAAATGTAATGTGAACAAACATCTCGCTGCTCAGCTGCTTACAGTCCCATGTTAGGCCGAATTATTGTTTTGGGGCAATTATTATGTCTTTTCTTTCTATTTATTTGTCCCTCGACAAAAGAAGGATTCGACCTAATAATTCACTCTCATTCGTCTGTTCAGTTGTTTGCACTTTTCTCAATAAACACGCCTTGGATTTTTTAAAACTTTTGCACAAACATTAGTCATGGTGAAGGTAAATTTTTGCCAGAACGGATTTTCCGGGATAACTCTAGTTGCCTCCTAGGGGGCATTATAAGGGTAAGATTGCCCCCAAATCATTTGACACTTCATTTGTTCACACTTTTCTCAATAACCATACTTTGAATTTAAAAAAAAAAAAAAATGTGCAAACATTAGTCGTGGTGAAAGTAAATTTTTGCTAGAACGGAATTATTCACTTGCGGAGGAGGATCCCGCATGCTCGGTTTATTTTTAAATAAATGAATTCTAAAATGTTTCCTGTAAAAAAAATTTTTTTTTTTTTTTTTTTGTAATATTTGACAAATCCTCAAAAAAAAAAAAAAAAAACCATGTGCGACCATTTTAACCGTTATCAAGAATATGCAGTAGATATCAATTATGAGTCAACGATTTGTGAGGGCGGAGTTGTCCTGTACAACATTCCACGATTCACTCTGCCACATTGGGTCTACCGACTTCTTAACGACTTCAATCACAATGAAGCATTTAGAATTCTTTTTTTTTTGATTTCTGATCAACTTAAAACCGGTTTTGATCTTTTTAAATAACTTTCATTGGTTTTTATTAATACTAATGTGTAACCGTCTATCAAAGGGTGAAGGTCACTCAATGATACTGACTCCTGAGATTGTCAGCTGGTGATGAACAATATGTTGAGAGGATTGGTTTTGAGCGATTGTTCGGTTTATTGGTCTGTCAACTGCTATATCATTTAAGGCCAAGTTTTAGTTTTGGCATGTCAACTTATTTGTTGTTGGTGTTTGTTTTCTTTGGGTTTTTTTTGGGGGCGGGTAATATAAAAAGAGGATTGGAAATGAGGGGTAAAATGGTCAGATTAAGTGGATTGTTTAATTTGTTAACATTGGAGTGAGAAGCAGCCTTGTGATATCTTATTCCACAGATGAGAAGTTCTTGGAAAGAAACTTTGTTCATGGAAGTTGTTTCGTTTTATGTATAACAGAGGGAGAAATGAAATTCTTTAGGATTCTTTTGATATTTTGAATTTCTGAATGAAAGCTTAATTGGATTGTTAAGATGAAAATAAAAGTTGGATCTTTTATTGCACTGATATATAAATTTCTAGGATCAACATCATGGATTTAACTTATTACCATATTGTTTTGCAAAAGGACATCTCATTAATTCATGGTTTCATATTATTTGGATTATTTAAACTACTGAATGTTTCAGATTAGTAGAAATGCCAAACATTATTTAAAAAATTCTAACAAACTTTCCCAGTTCTAATAATTTTAATTATTCAGACTAATGTTGTCATATTGAATGTTTTTTTTTTTTTGTTTTTTGATTTTTCACGTTTCGGTCAATGTAACCTTCAACCATCTTCAGGTGTATCAAACTCAAAAATCTTTCCACCGAGCTCGTGAATCTGCACGGAATTTCAAACAGAATTTTTTATTGAATTATGATTGGTTAATTAGTTCAGGAGTGTATCCTATATTATACACATTCACCCATGCATAGAATATTGTTGCCATGTATGCACTAGTGTATCTACCTCAAGTGCTCCCCCTCCTTTCTACAAGGTCCAAAAAATAATCTGCACGGAATTTCAAACAGAATTTTTTATTGAATGCATGCAGGTAGAATATTCTTGTTCGATTATGTTCTTCCCTGATTGAGTAGAATTTTTAAATAACTCAGAATTGTATTTTAAATGTTGCATCCACTAGAGATTGAACCTTCAGTTGTAAATTTACAACTGAATTTTACCAAGTACTTTATCCACTATGCTACGGACAATTCTCATAAATTTTGGGAGTCTTAAACTTATTTTGTTTTTAGATGGACAGTCTTACTAATTACCACTATATATTATTACAGTATTACAAACATAATTAAACTAATTACCACTATATATTATTACAGTATTACAAACATAATTAAACTAATTACCACTATATATTATTACAGTATTACAAACATAAGTAAACTAATTACCACTATATCTTATTACAGTATTACAAACATAATTAAACTAATTACCACTATATATTATTACAGTATTACAAACATAATGCCGAGACCTAATATTCGTTTTTTTTTTTCGTTTTTTTTAATTATTAATGCCGAGACCTAATATTCGTTTGTTTTTTTTTATTTGTTTTTTTATTTGTTTTTTTATTATTATTTTCCAATTCAATGATTGTTTTAATATATTCCAAATATTTTTTAGCATTTTCGATGAAAAAAATTCTTTCCAATTAATTTAATTCTGGAAATTGCAATTCTTCGCTTCCACAATTTCACACACGTATGTAGCCAAGAATTTTTATTTTACACAATATCTGTACAAAAGTGAAAAAGTTTATTTTTAAGTAATTTCCTGTTCGTTTAATTACTTCAAACACAAATTAGTTTGAATCGACCATTTAATTGGAATAATTAAATCTGCACAATTAAACAATTTTCAGTTGTGTTTGGCTTCCCGTTTTTTTTATATATATATTTTTTATATTATATATATAGTTTTTTTTTTATTTATCTATTTATTTTTGTATTTTGAGAAGCTCTGTTGGTCACATTTTCGTTTGAAATTGCATTTTCATTGATTGAAAGGATATCCGTTTTTGTTGTGAGGCCGCCATTAGTCTATCACTCTCAAGCGTTGCGACATCGATATCATCCCGTCGCTCCCACCCCCTCCCTCCACCCACTCACCAAGCTTTGAAATGGCATTTCTATTATGAAACGTGTTAAGATGATCAAGGTTTTTTTTTTTCTTTTTAAATGAACTCTGACCTGATTGACTGCATACTTTACCTTTTATTTTTAGTTGGTTATTCGAACCGGATGCTAAATTGTGAAATGAGCAAAACGTTTTCTTACTTCCGTGTTGGTAATTTTTATTCTTGTGCAGTATTTTATTTATTTATTTTTTTATTTTTTTTTATTTATTTATTTTTTTATTTATTTTTATTTATTTATTTATTTATTTATTTTTTTATTTATTTTTTATTTATTTATTTTTATTTATTTATTTTTTATTTATTTATTTATTTTGTGACAAAAAAATTTCCTTTTTATAAACTGACACTTTGTGTTTTAACTTCGTTTGAAATTGGAATCCGGCTACTGAATATTTTTATCAAATTTGTTTGTAGCCTTTGAATTAAGGTAAATTAACAGCTGAGAAAATTCACGTTGAATGATTTGCTCTGCATTTTTTCTTATCTAATTTTCATCGATTCAAAACATGACTTGTATCTATTATTTACTCACTAAACGCAAACGCGCAGGTCATCATAAAATATTATTTACTCACTAGGAGTAGATACGAAGGTCATCATAAAATATTATTTACTCACTAGGAGATACGAAGGCCACCATAAAAAAATTATTTACTCACTAGGAGTAGATACGAAGGCCATCATAAAAAAAATTATTCACTAGGAGTAGATACGAAGGCCATCATAAAAAAAATTATTCACTAGGAGTAGATACGAAGGCCATCATAAAAAAAATTATTCACTAGGAGTAGATACGAAGGCCATCATAAAAAAAATTATTCACTAGGAGTAGATACAAAGGGCATCATAAAAAAAATTATTCACTAGGAGTAGATACAAAGGGCATCATAAAAAAAATTATTCACTAGGAGTAGATACGAAGGCCATAAAAGATTTCTTTGAGTACAAATTGAGCATTCTCTGGAGTGTATACTATTTATATATATATATATATATATATATATATATATATATATATATATATATATATATATATATACTTTAATGACACAATGGGGGATATTCAAATCCCACTATTTTTGCTTTCATTTCATTTTTTGTGGGGGCGTACAAGAGGGGAGGAGTATTGGCAGCCACCATAAATAAAAATGACCCACCCACCCTTAAAAAAAAAAAAAAAAAAAAAAACTTTCTTTGCGCAGTTCAGACTCTCCATGAGCGATATGAACTTTTTGAATTGCTGTGGATTGTAAAACAAATCACAAATTTTGTTTGGAAACCTTGAATTTTATCTGGAGAAGGTCTTGAAAAACATTGAAAATGCGTATTGAAAATCGGTACAAACTCAGTAAACATGGCTATAAATTAGATGCTAAAGCAATGAGCTTCTTCAATAGCAAATTAAGATTTGGTATTTGTCTCAAGCTGAAATTATACTATTTTGTTTTTTACAAGGGAGTCACCACTTATAAAGGCCCGAAGGCCACTCAAGGTTAAGGGTTAATGAATGTAAGATGGTAGTTTAGTAATTATGAATGGTGTACATTAGGTAGAATTTGGATTATTTAAGTGACGGCTCAATAAGAACTTGTTTACATTGGACTTGAAGGTTACCATATTGTAATCAGCCAGGAAGTAGACCAGTGGAACAGTGTCCTACGTGCAGGCAGTTCTAGGAAATAAGTTTTGTTCATGAAATCTGCAGGGGGGGGCATAGATTGGAGCTTAGATGAGCACTTGCCATGAAAATAACGATAGAGCAGAGACAGGTTCACGACGTCTTTTCTGTAGGAAAAGAGGTTGCAGGGAAGAAAAAAAAAACGTCATCTACTAGGTTTTGAAGCCGGTTTTGAAAAAACAAAAACAAAAAAAAATTCTTTCCAATTAATTTAATTCTGGAAATTGCAATTCTTGGCTTCCACAATTTTCCCAGGCTATTTTTATTTGTCTCTAGCTGAAATTATACTATTTTGTTTTTTACGAGGGAGTCACCACTTATATGACATTCCTGAGCTAACTCACATTCCGAATGTGAGTTAGCTGTTTTGGGATTTTTTTTTTTCTGTAATTCAGATATATATATATGTGTGGTCATTGAGACAAGTTCCTCACCCTCCCTATAGTCCAGACCTTGCCCCCTGTGACTTTCAGTCATTTGCTAAGCTCAAGGAAAACCTTAAAGAGTGCCATTATGGGATAATTGAGATGAAAGAGGTTGTGACAAGGGTCATTGATACACTCACACAAGACGACTTTTATGGGGCCTTCCAGAAGTTCTTGGAAAGGTACAATTGGATTGCAACTGGAGAAGATTACTTCGAACGGGACTAGAGTTTCATGTGCACACTATCAATAAAGGTGGCCTTACAAAAAAAAAGCCTGGAAACTTATTGCAGACACCATATATATATTCAGAATAAGTATACGGCACAATCATGTTGACACACCCGTGTTCGTCAGATCACCAAAGTTAAATAACGTTGAGCCTGGTTAGTACCAGATGAATGACTATTCAGAAATACCAGGCACTTTATGTACCTATTTACCTATTTACTATGCCTCCCCACGGGACAGAGTTAGACACCAGGGTCGTTTTTTTAACGTGGAGAAAAGGTACAAAAATAAGAATTGTCTCGGTCGTGAAGGATTTCTCCTCCGCTGAAAGAGAACAAGAAATGGAAGTGCAGCTGCAGCATCTGTGGAACAGATACTACACTTTGATCTTGACCAAAAGGCACTTTATGTAGGAGGGCATCAACACCTCCTTGTAAGAGCTGCAAAAAAACTAACGCCATTACCTCCCCTGACTGACGTATACATGAAACTTTCTCCTCCAGAGGAAGCCGGTTCAACCTACCTAACTTCCACTTAAATCTTTTTTTTTTTTTTTTTTTTTTTTTTTAAACAGGCTAATTTTGTTCATTGCTTGTTTTTTTATTCATATCATATATTGGACATAAGGGGCTACTATTTGGGATCGGGGGAAATGAGTGAGATGTCAATTTACATTGAATTTAAACTTCTGCATGTCAATAGTCAGGGAAGCCGTTAACAGGAAGGGAATTCCAAAGTCTAACAGTTCAAGGGAAGAACCTATTAGAATAGAAATCTTTTGGGCATTTAGAGACCTCAACAGTGAAGGGGTGTGATTTTGTTGTCGAGGGTATGTACGTAGAGGGGGCACACATGCAATGAATTCATCAGAGCATATTTCATTAAAATACTTGTAAAGCAGGCACAGGGATGCAACATCGTGCTGATGAGACGGGGGTTTGACAGCACAGGACTTATTAAATTGGAGACTTTTCTTTCGACCTTGTTCAAGAGGGAGAGACTAGCAGCAGATGCACCAGTTGTGACATCAATACTCAATGCATAGGTAAATGGTGGAGGTGTGAGTAGTCTTCTAGCACAATAAAGGGAATCAACCTTCTTTGCAGCAGCCTTCGCAATGTCCTCAATGTATTTGTTTCAGTTCATATTGCCCGTGGATGTTAAGCCGAAGAGTTTGAAGAACTCTCAGCTAGGGTGTTATTAGTTATGGTTATCGGTGGTTGGAAGAGCTTCTTGTAATTATTAAAGGGGAGCAGCTTAGTCTTACTAGCATTAAATGTTTCTAGCATCCGTTTCTGGCCCCATTCCACGGTCTGGCGGTCATTTTCTAACGATTCTGCCATTGTCTTGGATTTGTGTACATCCGTTCTTCCCTCATGCATGTTATAGAGCGTTGTATTATCAGCAAATGTACCCATTTTGGACACACTGTTATCAGGGAGGTTGTTAATGAATACCAGGAATAATAGTGGTCCAAGAATCAACTGCTGAGACACTTTCACATTATTAGATATCCATCAAGAACAACCTGGATGGCCCTCTTGTCTAAGAGGATCTTATTATATTTAGTATTCGTTCAGTTATACCATATGATTTTATTTTCATTAGAAACCCTTCATGCCAGACTTTGTCAAAAGCTTTTGATACACAAACGGTTACAACCATGGCTTTTCCCGCCTTATCTAGCACATAGTATATGCGTCCAGTGATGACTGTTAAAATATCTGAAATAGAACGACATTGTCTCTATCCATACTGTCAGTCAGAGACAAGATTAGCTTTTGTGAGGTAGTGGACTAGTGCTTGATTGATTAATGACTCAAAGATTTTAATGAAGAGGGGGAGGAGACTGACAGGGTGATAATTGAGTGGGTCAGTTCCTTCACCAGAATTTTTGTACACTGGTACCACAGAGGCAATTTTCCAGCTTTCAGGGAAGCAAGATTCAGCAAAGCATTTGTTGTAGAGTTTAGAAAGGAAAGTGCGGGGGCTAGCTCAGTTGAGCATTTCTTAATTAGTATAGCAGGAATGAGGTCAGGCCCACGAACCTTAGAGTTGTTTAAGTTTTGTTTTTATATTGCAGTCATGATAAGGTATGATTTTCAGATCAATTGTGGATTCAGTCCACAAAGGGAAATTTGGCAGGGAGTTGTTTGTTGGGTCTAAGGTGGAGTTGAAGGCTAATCGTCAGGCAAGCAGTCTTGCTTTCTTGGTTGCCATGCATGCGACCTTCTGATTGTTGGATAGTGAATTACTGATTGTTCTTTATTCACTACTATATATATATATATATATATATATATATACTAGCCTAGGTGCCCAGCATTGTCCGGGTCTTTGTAGGTGTATGTTGAGCAAAAAAAAAAAAAATTATAGTAGGCAGGCAGGCTCGAACCCATGACGCGAAGGTGGAAAAGAAAGTGCAGGTGTATATCAGAAAAGAAAATTGCGAGTGCAAAAAAAAAAATAATAATTGTGGTAAGCAGGTTCGAACCCATAACACGCCAGAGGAAAAAGAGGTGAATAAAATAAACTGTCTTACTGATGTGCCTACCGTGGTTGTGACGTCACAGGCGGTCGAAATAACGCCTTTTAAGCAACATCGTGAACGCGAGGGTTGAATGACTTGCTAAAAATGTCAGCGAAAAAATCGGCCCTTCCTGTACAAAAGTTCCCAGTTGAGGATGAACAGATAAATGTTTTTGGCCAATTTTTCGATATTTGTCATCCAGCGGATAGAGCTTCAAAATGATACCGATCTCGTGAAAATCTGTTGCCTCTGTCGAAAGTCTTAGGCAGATACATACCTACATACATACATTTAAACAGACAGGTGAGATTTATATTATAGACTAGTGTGAGTGCCCAGCATTGTCCGGGTGTTTGTTAGTGTAAAAGAAAAAAAGTTTTGGGAGGCAGATAGGCTCGAACCCAAAGCCTTGAGGTAAAGGTGGAAAAGAAAGTGTGAAAAACTCTGACATCTTACCACTTGGCCACGACGAGACAGGAACTGAAAAGCATTCTAATTTAACGATTAAAACATTAAGTGACAGGTGTGTGAATTTAATGAGATCAAACATCACGCCATAGAGGAAACTTAACTTGGGCTGCAAGCCAGTTTCCCCCAAAATTGTTGGGGAAAATCAGTTCCCCATAACAAGGGGAGTGCCCAAATGAATGGCAATTGTCTGATATGACAGGTTTTGGCCACGTTGATCAAAATTGATTGCTTTCTGGACGTACTTGGCACAAGTGTCAGGGCACTGCCTTTTCTACGGCATTCAGTTTCGTTCATATGCGGAAAAGCCAAACACGCGGAGATTAAAAAAAATCGCGAAAACAGCATGTAAATGTCACCCAAATTAAAGATACACACGACCTCATTTCGTGAATCGTAGATATTATAATCTAGGGAGTATATAAAAAGTTCTAAGAAGCAGTGACCCCCTCCCCCCGCCAAGCGCCCCTCCCAAAGCCTTTGCCGGACATACACAAAATATGCACACACTAATGCACATTTTGCCTTTCATGTATATATAGAAGATTATAAATTTTCCAGAAATCACAAGTTCCTATCTTCTATGATTCTATACGTTATTTCAACATCGCTGCTTACATTTGTAGCATAAATTTTTGCCTCTTTGACTTATAATGTTACGAACCATTCTTTCTCTTCACTTTATCTTTTTCTTCTTATCTTGGTTCATTTCCCTTTCACATCTCCAAATGCTAATTTTCAAGGAGATAAAAGAATAACTTCCTACGCATGTTGTGAATCAATCTCTTGATTTAGAAATTATATATTCATGATGGCACGATTCCAATATTTTTCTTGATTCCGAAACGATTAGCGATTCCAGTTCTTTTTAAATTTCTAAATACAGGGTTGTTGCTTTTTTTATTTTGTCTGCAGGTGGGTTGGATTACCGCAAAGACCCATATAATATGTGAGTGTATTTTCTCAAACGTAAAAACGCACTTATGGGTGTGTCCTATAGATTTTAGTTTTACTGAGAGTTTAAAATCAATGAATATTTATTATTTCATCATTAATACAAGCTGTGGAAAATGGAGTTGTAAACGAAAACAAATTTTAAAAAAACAATGAAAAGAATCGTTTTGGACATTGGAAAATAGGCACAAATTTTTCCGATACCCCCCAAAACTGTCAATGTTTTTTTGGTTTTTTTTTCAAATGTCAATTAATGATCCCAATACTATATATATATATATATATATATATATATATATATATATATATATATATATATATATATGTATATATATATATATATATAGTATTTTTGCAAAAATCAAGACAACAAAATATAAAATGAGAACATGATATTGTATATGTTCTTGTGTATTACAATTGTTTCATAACCATTTGGCCAATTTTAAATATATTTGAAGAGTAGCTATTTTGGAATATTTTTAAATATCATTTAAAAATATTCCAAAATAGCTACTCTTCAGACGGCAAAATACACTAGTTATACATATATGAATACCATCATAATCTGTATTTTAAGAGATCAAGCAGTTGGACTTACCTCTACACCACTCAGATATTTTCTTTTTTTTGTTTTTTTATTTTATCATTAGCCTTCGAATTCAGTGATCATCCCATTTTTGTAGTTTCTACTTATTTTGACTTTTATTTTTTTTAAATGATATTTCAATTAATTACCCATTTTTGTATGTTTTTTTTATTTTAATAATCCTTTTTCTTCCCGAATTCATTTATTTAATTTCCCAATAAATCTACACATTCAAATTCTAATTTCTATTTAGATGTTCCCCTATTTCTTCCTCAATATGTCATAATTTTGTATAAACTTTGTTTACATGTTACGATCTACTAATTAATTTTCGCTTAACATGTTATTTCTTAAGAAGGAACTGTAATTAAGTTTAATTTAAATAGCATTAATTAAAATCTATCTTCATCCAGCTGACTACAATATGGTTGTGTTCAAGTCTAAAGTAAATAAGTTCTTGATGCGCCGTTCCATATAAGTTATCAAATTTACCAAATTTTCATTACTAATGATTACTATATTGTCCAATTTCTACTGTACACTTTAACCCTTATCCTTGAGTGGCCTCTGGGCCTTGATAATGTGGTGATGCCTATGTAAAAAAAAAAAAAAAAAAAAATCCATAGCTTAAAATTTGTCTGACGTCACTTCCGCCAAATGGCTTTGTAAATAAAGAAGTGCAACTCTTAACAAAAGCCAAAACTTGATTATTGTTTATTAACTCTGTTTTGGCAGTGTGGTAATTACTGTTGAAAGAACACTAATTAAATGGGTTATTTAAATAGTATTAATTAAAATTTATCTTCATCCCATACTTGTTATGTCAATGATTTAAATTTAAAATTATCTTTTCAATTCTTATCGTTATTTAAGTATTTTTTAAACATTTTTTTTATCTTCCTCTTCATTATCATTCAGAATATTTTACATTTTAATGGAGATAACTGTATTTTGTCAATTTTTATCAATTTATCAAAATCCCATGCATTCATATTTTAATATTTTGACTTTAGTATTTATTAATCATCTTTGTTTAGTAATTGTCTGTATTTTTGAGATGAAGTGCTTTCGTTTATTGAGATTGTTGGACTGACTTCCTCATCTTGGTTGTTATAGTCACAACGTTTCGGCCATTTTGCCCATCGACTGTTGTGAAAATATTATTCAAGATGAAAATCGTATTCCAAAGAATTCAAATATGAAAGTTTGAATTTTTGAAAGAATGTCTGACATGTCTAATAGACAATGTTATCTACTATCGTATTCAGCAAACAGCTATTCTATAAATGTGAAAATGTGTGTGTGTGCATTTTTTTTTTTTTTTGTATGTCTGGCAAAGGCTTTTTTCAGGAGGATGGTCGGGGGGGATCACTTATTCTTACAATTTTTTTATTCTACCTAGATTATAATATCTCCTGTTTACAAAAGGAGGCAGCGTCTATCTTTTATTTGAGTGACTTTTACACGCTATTTTCACACTATTTTTTACTCACCGTGTTTGTTTGGCTTTTCCGTATATAAGCAAAACTGAATCCGTAGCAAACGAAGCTCCCCGGCATGAGTGCCAAGGATGTCCAGAAAGCAATCAGCTTTGAACAATGAGGGGAAAACCCGTCATATAAGACAATTGTTATTCATTTGGACATTCCCCTTTTTATGCGGAGCTGGTTTTCCCAAACATCTTGGGGAAACAAACAAATACGCAGAAACTGGCTTGCAGCCAAAATTAAGTGCATGATTTCATTCCCCTATGGCGTGATGTTTGACCTCATTAAATTCACGCACCTGTCACTTAACTTTTTAATCGTTTAATTTCAACCATTCTCAATTCCGCTTCCCTCATAGCGTTGTGGTAAGTTATCAGGCTATTGACCTCAAGGCTTTGAGTTCGAGCCTACCTGCCTACTAAAACTTTTTTTTTTTCCTATACACACACCTCCAAACACCCGGGCAAGGCTGGGCACTCCCGTTAGTCTAATGTATAAAAGGCAAAATGTGTGTATGTATGTTTGTATGTCTTGCAAAAACTTTCGACAGAGGCAACAGATCCTCACGAGATCTGTATCATTTTAAAGCTCGACCCTTCAGGCAACAAATATTAAAAAATTGGCGAAAAACATTCATTTCTGGGTAGTTTTTTTGCATCGCCATTTTTGCAAGTCATTGTATCGGTTGGATTGACTTTGTATAATTTCAACTTCTGGTCAGACATCTTGTTTTTTTTTTTCTTTCCTTTTTTTTTTCTTTCCTTCTTCGCGTTACAAGTTCGAGCCTGCCTACTACCACTTTTTTTTTTCTCTTTCTTCACCCAAACTGCCTACTGTTGTTTCGCCCCCCCCCCGCTCCCACCAATTTTTTAACCCACTTACTACACTTCCACACACCCAGGCAACACTGGGTACCCCCGCTAGTATAATATAAAGAGTTTTTTTTTCTAAATTTTCCCCTTGATATAATAAAGTCATATATAACTTATTCCTCAAGATTTAATATTCGATAACATAATTTTTTTTTTTTTTTTTTTTTACATGGAGTTCACCACTTATCAAGGCCCAATGGCCACTCGAGGATAAGGGTTATTGTGTATACAGTAATCAATGGGATAGTGTAGCAATAGTATTGGAGAATTGATAAGGTGTCATTACTTAGGAGGGAGGTGTGTTGGATTTGAAGACATCCAGGTTGAAGTCGGGAGAGAAACAGGCAAGCGGAACAGAGTTCCACAGGCGTGCAGTTTTGTTCATAATTATATCATATACATGGATATATCAGCATATAAAAGACAAATATGATTTTAATTTATGCAGATTTCTCTCTTGATTATTATATTGTGCCCACTATATAGCAATGATTTCAAGTTTTAAAAAAATATGACTTGGGTTTCATCAGCTAGAATCAAAACGAAAATATTTAGCTTCAGCAATATTCTGACCTTGGGTCATATGGATATTAAAACTTTATAAATTAACACAGATGTATATTTACGCATGCGTAGAGGAGCACTTTGTCAGCTTAAGTCTGCCAAGCTCCAATTTTTCAATTTTGACCCCTTAACAGCTATTTTCACTGAGTAAAAATCAAAATGAATTTGTTCCACAGGTCCGAATTCCCTATATATCAAATTTCAATTCAGAAATTGAGGAAGTAGTTTCATAAAGATCGTTTCAACACACACACAAACAAGATCACTTATATATAAAAATGTATGATCACATCTATATATTTCCCCAAAACCTCTGGCCTTGATAGAGGGGAAACTAAAACTTATGATTTCAAATGATCTGAAATAACAGCAAGGGGAGACTTGATTCCAAATCTTTCTCATATGTTATGTCTCCCCTCATTTGGAAATAGGGTGCGATTATGAATATTTCTAGTATCAAATAATCCTTATACACTGAGAAATATATTTTATGTTTGAAAACCAAAGAGGGTAGATACAACATATGAGAAATATTTGGAATCAAGTCTCCCCTTGCTGTTATTTCAGATCATTTGAAATCATAGCAGCAAGTTTTAGTCTCCCCTCCGTCAAGGCCAGAGGTTTTGGGGAAATATCAGATATTTTGTAATTAATATGCAAAACTACGAAAACATGACTGATTGAAAGAATTTATGGCTGTAAAAATAAGTGCCAAAAATAGGTTCTGGATGATGGATTATCCCCTTAATGTGTGACCGTAAAGGGAAATGTCACATAGCTCACAATTCAGGTCATTAGCTTTCTAAATAAGCCTTCATTTGTTAAATTCTGATCCAACAGTTGCTGAGATTTGGAACTGATAAAATTACCAAAAAAGGTGTTATATCAAGGCCAAGAGGCCACTCAAGGATAAGGGTTAAAGAGTGTACAGTAGAAATTGGAAAATATAGTAATCATTAGTAATGAAAATTCGGTAAATTTGTTAACTTATATGGAACGGCTCATCAAGAACTTGTTTACGTTAGACTTGAAGACAACCATATTGTAGTCAGCCGGAAAGCAGGAAAACGGAAGACAATTCCACAGGCGTGCAGTTCTAAGAAAGAAGCTTTGTTCATGGAATCTACATTTAGGTTTAGGCACAGATAAAGAGTGGGGGAAATTATTGATAGTGTTTTCAGCTAGACGAGTGTTTCTTGTGAAGTTTGGCAAGGGGGGATCATAGACTGCAGATCAGTCGAACACTTTCCATGAAAATAACGATACATCAGAGACAAGCTCGCAACATCTCTTCTGTGAGATAGAGGTTGCAGGGAAGAGAAAAGGACATCTCCTACGAGGCTACGAAGTCTATTTTGAACTCTATCAAGGCAGGACAAGTTCTTTCTAGCTGCTCCTGCCCAGATGTGGCAACAGTATTCCATCCTTGGACGTACCTGGCTCTTATATAGATAGAGAATTGCATCAGCAGTGAGATATCTACTGGATCGATAGAAAGATCCCACCATTTTTCCAGCGGCCCTGGCAACAGATTTGATGTACGTGTTCCATTTAAGATCAGGAGTAATTGTCAAGCCCAGAAGCTTGTCAAAACTTGAGGCCTCCTGAAGACAGACGAGAGCCATTCATTTCAATTGATGCCAGATGGGGATCAGAATGTTGATGATGTAAAGAGAGAAGCTTGGTTTTAGATGCATTAAAAGTAACCAGCCACTCCTTTCCCCATTGTACCACGTGCTCAAGATCAGAGGAGAGAGAATCAGAGAGAACTTGGTTGTTTACTGTCTTAGATGTGCTACCATAAATGGTTTTCCCCCCTTTTTTTTTTTTTTTTTTTTTTCATAACGGAACGCAACGTAACTTTATTTTAAATATACATATTTTCGATTTTTCTTTTTTAAATCCCTCAATACAACTTTGAGAAAGCGAGGGCGAAACCGGATACTGAGCCCCCCCCCCTTATTTTTCTTTCCTCTTCTTCGCCCCCTTTTTTTTATTTTAAAACACATTTTACTTTTAATCATGAATTAGAAAAGTCTTCCCTTCATGATTGCAATATTTAGTGTTCAATATTGAAATGCTCATATCTTTAGTTCTATGGAACGAAACTTCAAGAGAATTTGCAGTCTTTTGAAGATTATGATACTATTCTGTGGTTAAACTTTTATGACAATTGGTAAAAAAGAACTCAGATTTTCAAACTAATAAAATATGCCCAAATTAGCCTACATTTGTATATATAGTGTCCTGGCAAACCAGCTTTAGTTTTACTGCTTTGGGATGAATTTTGCTTAGTTTTTTTTTTTTTTGCTTGGTTGTCTTCCCTGTTGCCATATATACAGAGAGAAAGAAAGAGATAAAATGTATGAGCTGACATTTAAAAAGCAGTTGATGTTTTGCTCTAATGAATTTTAACCTAATTCTCATAAAAAAAAAAGTAAGAAAATCAAAAAATGTTGTGCTAATCAAGATTTGTTTGTTGCAAAAGTTGCATGCTTCACTGACCATTTACAAATGTCATTGTCTTTACCCCCACAGATGACATATCTACAAACGGTTTGAGTGATTCATATTCAAAACTCGTCCATTGTAGTCAATTTCCCTCACCAAAATCTACTCTGGTGCATAAATCTATCCCGGTACATGAAAAATTGAAATCAATTCCGATACATAAAAACCGAAGTCTATCCCGGTACATGAAAAGTTGAAATCTATCCCACGGTACATGAAAAGTGGAAATCTATCCCACAGTACATGAAAAATCGAAATCTATCCCACGGTACATGAAAAATCGAAATCTATCCCACGGTACATGAAAAATCGAAATCTGTCCCACGGTACATGAAAAGTCGAAATCTATCCCACGGTACATGAAAAATCTAAATCTATCCCACGGTACATGAAAGGTCGAAATCTATCCCACGGTACATGAAAAATCGAAATCTATCCCACGGTACATGAAAGGTCGAAATCTATCCCTCGGTACATGAAAAGTCGAAATCTATCCCACGGTACATGAAAAATCGAAATCTATCCAACAGTACATGAAAAGTCGAAATCTATCCCACGGTACATGAAAAATCGAAATCTATCCCACGGTACATGAAAAGTGGAAATCTATCCCACGGTACATGAAAAATCTAAATCTATCCCACGGTACATGAAAGGTCGAAATCTATCCCACGGTACATGAAAAATCTAAATCTATCCCACAGTACATGAAAAATCTAAATCTATCCCACGGTACATGAAAAATCGAAATCTATCCCACAGTACATGAAAAATCTAAATCTATCCCACGGTACATGAAAAATCTAAATCTATCCCACGGTACATGAAAAATCTAAATCTATCCCACGGTACATGAAAGGTCGAAATCTATCCCACGGTACATGAAAAATCTAAATCTATCCCACAGTACATGAAAAATCTAAATCTATCCCACAGTACATGAAAAATCTAAATCTATCCCACGGTACATGAAAAATCTAAATCTATCCCACGGTACATGAAAAGTGGAAATCTATCCCACGGTACATGAAAAGTGGAAATCTATCCCACGGTACATGAAAAGTGGAAATCTATCCCACGGTACATGAAAAGTGGAAATCTATCCCACGGTACATGAAAAATCTAAATCTATCCCACGGTACATGAAAAATCTAAATCTATCCCACGGTACATGAAAAATCTAAATCTATCCCACAGTACATAAAAAATCTAAATCTATCCCACGGTACATGAAAAGTGGAAATCTATCCCACGGTACATGAAAAGTGGAAATCTATCCCACAGTACATGAAAAATCGAAATCTATCCCACGGTACATGAAAAGTCGAAATCTATCCCACGGTACATGAAAATCGAAATCTATCCCACGGTACATGAAAAGTGGAAATCTATCCCACGGTACATGAAAATCGAAATCTATCCCACGGTACATGAAAAGTGGAAATCTATCCCACGGTACATGAAAATCGAAATCTATCCCACGGTACATGAAAAGTCGAAATCTATCCCACGGTACATGAAAAGTGGAAATCTATCCCACGGTACATGAAAAGTGGAAATCTATCCCACGGTACATGAAAATCGAAATCTATCCCACGGTACATGAAAAGTGGAAATCTATCCCACGGTACATGAAAATCGAAATCTATCCCACGGTACATGAAAAGTGGAAATCAATCCCACGGTACATGAAAAGTTGAAATCTATCCCACGGTACATGAAAAGTGGAAATCTATCCCACGGTACATGAAAATCGAAATCTATCCCACGGTACATGAAAAGTGGAAATCTATCCCACGGTACATGAAAATCGAAATCTATCCCACGGTACATGAAAAGTCGAAATCTATCCCACGGTACATGAAAAGTGGAAATCTATCCTACGGTACATGAAAATCGAAATCTATCCCACGGTACATGAAAAGTGGAAATCTATCCCACGGTACATGAAAAGTCGAAATCTATCCCACGGTACATGAAAATCGAAATCTATCCCACGGTACATGAAAAGTGGAAATCTATCCCACGGTACATGAAAATCGAAATCTATCCCACGGTACATGAAAAGTGGAAATCTATCCCACGGTACATCAAAAGTGGAAATCTATCCCACGGTACATGAAAATCGAAATCTATCCCACGGTACATGAAAAATCGAAATCTATCCCACGGTACATGAAAAGTGGAAATCTATCCCACGGTACATGAAAATCGAAATCTATCCCACGGTACATGAAAAGTCGAAATCTATCCCACGGTACATGAAAAATCGAAATCTATCCCACGTTACATGAAAAGTGGAAATCTATCCCACGGTACATGAAAAGTGGAAATCTATCCCACGGTACATGAAAAATCGAAATCTATCCCACGGTACATGAAAAGTGGAAATCTATCCCACGGTACATGAAAATCGAAATCTATCCCACGGTACATGAAAAGTGGAAATCTATCCCACGGTACATGAAAATCGAAATCTATCCCACGGTACATGAAAAGTCGAAATCTATCCCACGGTACATGAAAAGTCGAAATCTATCCCACGGTACATGAAAAGTCTAAATCCATCCCACGGTACATGAAAAATCGAAATCTATCCCACGGTACATGAAAGGTCGAAATCTATCCCACGGTACATGAAAAGTCTAAATCCATCCCACGGTACATGAAAAGTGGAAATCTATCCCACGGTACATGAAAAGTCTAAATCCATCCCACGGTACATGAAAAGTCGAAATCTATCCCACGGTACATGAAAGGTCGAAATCTATCCCATGGTACATGAAAAGTCTAAATCCATCCCACGGTACATGAAAGGTCGAAATCTATCCCATGGTACATGAAAGGTCGAAATCTATCCCACGGTACATGAAAGGTCGAAATCTATCCCACGGTACATGAAAGGTCGAAATCTATCCCACGGTACATGAAAGGTCGAAATCTATCCCATGGTACATGAAAGGTCGAAATCTATCCAACAGTACATGAAAAGTCGAAATCCATCCCACGGTACATGAAAAGTGGAAATCTATCCCACGGTACATGAAAGGTCGAAATCTATCCCACGGTACATGAAAGGTCGAAATCTATCCCACGGTACATGAAAGGTCGAAATCCATCCCACGGTACATGAAAAGTCTAAATCCATCCCACGGTAACTGAAAAGTCGAAATCTATCCCATGGTACATGAAAGGTCGAAATCTATCCAACAGTACATGAAAAGTCGAAATCCATCCCACGGTACATGAAAAGTGGAAATCTATCCCACGGTACATGAAAAGTCGAAATCTATCCCACGGTACATGAAAGGTCGAAATCTATCCCACGGTACATGAAAAGTGGAAATCTATCCCACGGTACATGAAAGGTCGAAATCTATCCCACGGTACATGAAAGGTCGAAATCTATCCCACGGTACATGAAAGGTCGAAATCTATCCCACGGTACATGAAAGGTCGAAATCTATCCCACGGTACATGAAAAGTCGAAATCTATCCCACGGTACATGAAAAGTCGAAATCTATCCCACGGTACATGAAAAGTCGAAATCTATCCCATGGTACATGAAAGGTCGAAATCTATCCCACGGTACATGAAAAGTCGAAATCTATCCCATGGTACATGAAAGGTCGAAATCTATCCCACGGTACATGAAAGGTCGAAATCTATCCCATGGTACATGAAAGATCGAAATCTATCCCACGGTACATGAAAAGTCGAAATCTATCCCACGGTACATGAAAGGTCGAAATCTATCCCATGGTACATGAAAGGTCGAAATCTATCCAACAGTACATGAAAAGTCGAAATCCATCCCACGGTACATGAAAAGTGGAAATCTATCCCACGGTACATGAAAGGTCGAAATCTATCCCACGGTACATGAAAGGTCGAAATCCATCCCACGGTACATGAAAAGTCTAAATCCATCCCACGGTAACTGAAAAGTCGAAATCTATCCCATGGTACATGAAAGGTCGAAATCTATCCAACAGTACATGAAAAGTGGAAATCCATCCCACGGTACATGAAAAGTGGAAATCTATCCCACGGTACATGAAAAGTCGAAATCTATCCCACGGTACATGAAAGGTCGAAATCCATCCCACGGTACATGAAAAGTGGAAATCTATCCCACGGTACATGAAAGGTCGAAATCTATCCCACGGTACATGAAAGGTCGAAATCTATCCCACGGTACATGAAAGGTCGAAATCTATCCCACGGTACATGAAAAGTCGAAATCTATCCCACGGTACATGAAAAGTCGAAATCTATCCCACGGTACATGAAAAATCGAAATCTATCCCATGGTACATGAAAGGTCGAAATCTATCCCACGGTACATGAAAAGTCGAAATCTATCCCATGGTACATGAAAGGTCGAAATCTATCCCACGGTACATGAAAGGTCGAAATCTATCCCACGGTACATGAAAGGTCGAAATCTATCCCACGGTACATGAAAAGTCGAAATCTATCCCACGGTACATGAAAAGTCGAAATCTATCCCACGGTACATGAAAAGTCGAAATCTATCCCACGGTACATGAAAGGTCGAAATCTATCCCACGGTACATGAAAAGTCGAAATCTATCCCACGGTACATGAAAAGTCGAAATCTATCCCACGGTACATGAAAAGTCGAAATCTATCCCACGGTACATGAAAGGTCGAAATCTATCCCACGGTACATGAAAGGTCGAAATCTATCCCACGGTACATGAAAGGTCGAAATCTATCCCACGGTACATGAAAGGTCGAAATCTATCCCACGGTACATGAAAGGTCGAAATCTATCCCACGGTACATGAAAAGTCGAAATCTATCCCACGGTACATGAAAAGTCGAAATCTATCCCACGGTACATGAAAAGTCGAAATCTATCCCACGGTACATGAAAGGTCGAAATCTATCCCACGGTACATGAAAAGTCTAAATCTATCCCACGGTACATGAAAAGTCTAAATCTATCCCACAGTACATAAAAAATCTAAATCTATCCCACGGTACATGAAAGGTCGAAATCTATCCCACGGTACATGAAGTCGAAATCTATCCCACGGTACATGAAAAGTCGAAATCTATCCCACGGTACATGAAAAGTCAAAATCTATCCCACGGTACATGTAAAGTGGAAATCTATCCCACGATACATGAAAAGTTGAAATCTATCCCACAGTACATGAAAAGTGGAAATCTATCCCACGGTACATGAAAAATTGAAATCTATCCCACGGTAGATGAAAAATCGAAATCTATCCCACGGTACATGAAAAGTCGAAATCTATCCCACGGTACATGAAAAGTCGAAATCTATCCCACGGTACATGAAAAGTCGAAATCTATCCCACGGTACATGAAAAGTTGAAATCTATCCCACGGTACATGAAAAGTTGAAATCTATCCCACGGTACATGAAAGGTCGAAATCTATCCCACGGTACATGAAAAGTCGAAATCTATCCCACGGTACATGAAAGGTCGAAATCTATCCCACGGTACATGAAAAGTCTAAATCTATCCCACGGTACATGAAAAGTCTAAATCTATCCCACGGTACATGAAAAGTGGAAATCTATCCCACGGTACATGAAAAGTCTAAATCTATCCCACGGTACATGAAAGGTCGAAATCTATCCCACGGTACATGAAAGGTCGAAATCTATCCCACGGTACATGAAAGGTCGAAATCTATCCCACGGTACATGAAAGGTCGAAATCTATCCCACGGTACATGAAAGGTCGAAATCTATCCCACGGTACATGAAAGGTCGAAATCTATCCCACGGTACATGAAAAGTCGAAATCTATCCCACGGTACATGAAAAGTCGAAATCTATCCCACGGTACATGAAAAGTCGAAATCTATCCCACGGTACATGAAAAGTCGAAATCTATCCCACGGTACATGAAAAGTCGAAATCTATCCCACGGTACATGAAAAATCGAAATCTATCCCACAGTACATGAAAAATCGAAATCTATCCCACGGTAGATGAAAAACAAAGATTTAAGTTCAAGACTTTCTTTAACAGAATCTCAACTCAAACATTCCGTCCAATCATTGCCTTGACGATTTTTTTTATTATATTCCAACCCTAAACTCTGTTTTAAAAAAAGAGGTTTTGCATAAATGGTTGACTCCAAGGTTCTTCTGTTATTAATTACTACACTATAGTGTAAGGGAGGGTGCCACTCTTTTTCTTTTTCAAGATTACTCCACTTACTCTTGATCTTCACTGAGCAATGTCACATTATCATTTATTTATTTATTTATTTGAGTGTTTGCTATGACTCCATTAAAGATTGAACCCTGATCTCCCAGCCCATTAGCAGACACTTTCAGTACAAACACAAGGTTTGATTATGATCGTTTTCACGACACACATTTCGTTATGGGATTTTGCTGATTGTTTGGTTTATCAAAGGTATTTGCATTGAGAGGATACAAGGGTTCTTGTAGTTCGTTGGAGCGCCTTCTATCAAAATACTTGTAAAACAGGCAGAGGAATGCAACATTTTGTCGATGGGACAGTGGTTGAAGCCTAGCTGATAGTGTGGGACCTATTAGGTTGGTGACTCTTTTGAAACTTGCCTAAAAGAGAATAATAGCAGATGCATCAACCCAAATGTGGTAATAATACTCCATACATGGGCGTATGGTGGCCTTGTAGAGGTACAGGATATGCTCAGGCATAAGTAACTTTCTAGCATGGTAGAGAGAGCACACCTTCTTTGCAACAGCCTTAGCAGTGCCCTCAATGTCTCTGTTCCAACTCATGTTCCCCGTAAATGTTAAGCCGTAATGTATCTTTAGCCATAGGTATTGGTGGTTTAGAAGCTTTCTTGTAATTATTAAAAGAAAGCATTGAATGTAACCATCCATTTTTGTCCGTATTTCACTAGAGTAGAGGTCTTCCTCTAGGCTTTCCATCATTGTCTTGGATATTTAAAAATAAAATACAACTTTGTTATATATGGGTTGTGGAATTGCATTCATCTGCAAAAGATGTAGCTGACTTACATATTTTTTTAAACATTCACTTTAATTCCTTTTTAGTTTTTTCCGTTTTATCTTCTTTATTTAACTACTAGCATTTCAGCCCGGCATTGCCCGGATGTTTGGATGTGTATGTTGAGCAAAAAAAAAAAAAAATGGTAGGAGGAAGGAGGCTCGAACCCGTACTGCAAAGGAGGAAAAGAACCAAAAAAAAAACCTGACGTCTTTGCTGTTATGACCACTGCCAAACCAGAAGTGACTTCTTTATGTTTTAATTAAGGCTAGACAATCGAAAGGAAAGGATGACTTTAAAAAATATCGGTGAAAAAAGCGACCCCGCCCCCCCCCCTGTAGAAAAGTGCCCAGTTGAAAGTGAAGATATTAATGTTTTTAGCCAATTTTTCGATTTTTGTCGTCTGAAAGGTCGAACTTCAAAACGATACTGATCTTGGTAAAATCCGTCGCCTCTGTCGAAAGTTTTAGGCACACATGCAAACATACATACATACATTTATATATTGGTAACTAAAAATTTTTGATCCAAACCAATTAAAAAGCTTGCCCTATCTCTGAATACCCTTTATGTCAAATTTGAAATGTTTAGACCAGAAATTGTCTGAGTAATTTGATAGAGACTGTAGAGGTCAATTTTTTTTAACTTTGACCCCTATTATGACCCCTTAATATTTATTGCTTTGGGCTCAAATCAACTTAAGTTAGATCCATATCCATGGAACCTATATCTAAAATTTCAAATGTGTGGACCCAAAACTGTCGGAGTTTGGTAGAGTTCTCAAAGATCAAATCGTTGAACTTTAAACCCTTAACAGCCAAATTTCTGGCCGAAAATTGATCACAAAGATTTTCCCAAATCTCAGTACCCTGTATATAAAATTTCGAGTCTGTAGACTTAAAATTGGCAGAGTTATTGCATAGGGATATGTACACACACACACACACACACACACACACACACACACATGTTCACTTTTATAGATATATAGATTACGCGTAATTATATTCATGCAGATATTCTACATGATTTATACTTGTGTAATATTTGCATAAAAAGGTTATAGTAAACACAAACCTCTTTATATATATATATATATATATATATATATATATATATAATTTATTTAAAAAATTTTGCCTACCAAACTCCTCTGTCAGTTTTTGGTCTGAAACTTCATATATAGGGTATTCGAACCCATGTGAAGTTTATATTTGGATTTTAGCCAGGGAAAATTGGTACCAAAGTGTGAAAATTTAAAAAATGGAATTTGCCAGGTAAAAGTCGAACGACGGCATTACGAATATGCATGCGTAATTGGTTCATGTTTTCAATTTTTAGCCTTGCAGCAAACATGTCTTCATAGTTTAGGTAATAATATCAAAGGAAAAAGTAAATTGTAAGCTTAACGTTATGGTTTCGATTCTTGGTGGTGGTTCATGAGTCTTTTAAACTTTTTAAATCATTACTATATATTGGGTCCAATATAAAATAATAAATACGAAATCTGCATTAATCAAAATATCATTTTTAAGCGTGTTTTTTTTTTTTTTTTTTTTTTTTTACATAGGCGGCACCACTTATCAAGGCCGATAGGCCACTCAAGGATAAGGTTTAAAGATAAACAGTGGGGAAAATTATAGATAATGTTTTCAGCTAGTCTAGTGTTTTTTGTGAAAGTTTGGCGAGGAGGGGCCATAGATTGAAGCTCAGTTGGACACTTTCCATGAAAACAACGATAAAGCAGAGACAAACTCGCAACATCTCTTCTGTGAGATAGAGGTTGCAGCGAAGAGAAAAGGACATCTCCCACCAGGCCACAAAGTCTATTTTGAACCCTATCAAGGCAGGACAAGTCTTTTCTAGCAGCTCCTGCCCATATGTGGCAACAGTATTCCATCCTTGGACGTATCTGGCTCTTATATAGATAGTGTTTTACTACCGGGCAATGCCGAGCAGCCTACTAGTATAATATATATGTGTGTGTATGCATGTATGTATGTATGTATGTATAAATTTAAAAAAGCTGAATTGCCGCTGTTTTTTATTTTTGTTTTTATTTTTGCTGTTGGAAAATTTAAAGGCAAGTTTGAATTATCAAATAAAACATAATTTCTGGCTAAGATAAAAGATGCAAGTCAAGTATTATGATTAATTTGTGGCGTCTTAACTCAAATCTAGCACTGCTAGATCAGGCTGTCTAAAACTATTGGCTTCCTGACCTAAAATGCACCAAATATTGGTGTTATTTTTTTCCTTTCCCTTTGAAAAACTCAATCATGTTTTGCAAAGCTATCCCCCTCCCAAAAAAGTGTTTAACTATAAAACAATCAAACGAAATACCATGAATAAACAATTTGAAGCATGAAAGGTTTTACCAAAATGACCGTATTCTACATTTTCAAAATGGTGGATATGTCATAAAGTAATCCAACTAAACCAATCCTAAGTCAAAGATGAACAATGTTTTCATTAAACGACAAATTTAGGATAAAAAAAAAAGGAATAACCACAATGTCAAACACAAATGACGTTCATTATTTTTCAAACTAAATATTGGCGTGTGTTTATTAGGGGTTTGACAACAGCATATTCTTTTCATTGTTTTGACTCTCGAGTATATATCCGACACAGTTAATCAACCGAGAACCACATTACTATAAAAAAAAAAAGCATATACACTATCAACGGATACACATTCGAGAGTTAAAACCATGAAAAGAATATGCTGTTGTCCTAATCCTAGTGTTATATATATATATATATATATATATATAAAATATATATGGCGATTAAGCTACACTGAATAAGCCTGACGAATCCTATAGTGGATGAAAACGCAGAATATTCAGTGTAGCTTAATCGCCATATATATTTTATAAATTACTAACTAGCTCTACCTACGTATTGAGCACTTTTGAAGTAAATACTTAAAGTTTACGCATAAATCTATACTTTTGTATATTAGGTTTATGTGAGTAAATGAAGTAGTTATATATATATATATATATCTCCACATACAGTGCGGCTAGACAAGTAACTACCTCAAGCCAGGATCGAACCCCGATCGCCCAAACGACAGTCGGAACTTCTAACCATTGCACTATACGGCTGCTGGTATGTAGGCAGTGAATCAACAACGTTTTGACATTGTTCAAAGTACCTAAGCTCAAATTGTTTACACAAAGAGCATCGCTTCATACGCTAATGGTAATTTGTATATTGCTTCCTAAACGCTCAACCTAAGATAGGGAGCATTATAGTCATCCACATATAGTACTGTTTCGCCGTTTCACAGCTCATATATATATCCGACACAGTTAATCAACTGAGAACCACATTACTGTATATAATAGCATATAAGATATCAACGGATACATACTCGAGAGTCAAAACAATGAAAAGAATATGCTGTTGTCATAACCTTAGTGTTTGTGTGTGTGTGAGAGAAAAAATGTATTCATAATTGTTGGATAATTTCTTAAAGTTGTGAATTCTGTCTCATCTGCGTCATCCACACAAATTAACCAACTTTACCCATTAAGTCCTGTCTTATTAATAGGACACCAAATGATTTCCTTTTAAAGTCTATAATATTGCATTGCTTATTGTATAATTACTCTGAAGAAAGGATAAAATTCATTTATAATCAACTTTTCTTCACGAGCTGTTGGAATTCTTAAAAATTGAAATTTACTCAAATTCTATTTGTTCAATGGTTTATTAACTAATGTATATACGAGTCTTGCAATAGTAAACCATTAAATTATTGCTAAAAGTGCTATGTAACTCTTTGTGTGAATTGCTTTGCTGTTTACCTTAATGTATAAATTTTATCTTGAACGTATATGGTCTTGATTTCTAAAATATATCACATTTAACCAGTTGTCCTATTTATAAATCAATATTTTGATTTCTAAATAAAATAAAAAATAACTTTTATTTTCTGTTTGTGTATTCTGACCCATTTTTAGTCATTACGTAAACTTTCAACTCAATAGTAAAAAAAAAAAAAAAAAAATAGATAACTTGAAACCTAATGGATTTAAATACAAATTAAAATTCGGCTCTTTGCTACGACTGAACCCATGAGAAAATTAATGTTTTTCTTTTGCTTTAAGGGTACAAAGGAACCATAATATTTTAAGGGTACAAACGAACCATAATATTTTAAGGGTACAAACGAACCATAATATTTTAAGGGTACAAACGTACCATAATATTTTAAGGGTACAAACGAACCATAATATTTTAAGGGTACAAACGAACCATAATATTTTAAGGGTACAAACGTACCATAATATTTTAAGGGTACAAACGAACCATAATATTTTAAGGGTACAAACGTACCATAATATTTTAAGGGTACAAACGAACCATAATATTTTAAGGGTACAAACGAACCATAATATTTTAAGGGTACAAACGAACCATAATATTTTAAGGGTACAAACGAACCATAATATTTTAAGGGTACAAACGAACCATAATATTTTAAGGGTACAAACGAACCATAATATTTTAAGGGTACAAACGAACCATAATATTTTAAGGGTACAAACGAACCATAATATTTTAAGGGTACAAACGAACCATAATATTTTAAGGGTACAAACGAACCATAATATTTTAAGGGTACAAACGAACCATAATATTTTAAGGGTACAAACGAACCATAATATTTTAAGGGTACAAACGAACCATAATATTTTAAGGGTACAAACGAACCATAATATTTTAAGGGTACAAACGAACCATAATATTTTAAGGGTACAAACGAACCATAATATTTTAAGGGTACAAACGTACCATAATATTTTAAGGGTACAAACGTACCATAATATTTTAAGGGTACAAACGTACCATAATATTTTAAGGGTACAAACGAACCATAATATTTTAAGGGTACAAACGTACCATAATATTTTAAGGGTACAAACGTACCATAATATTTTAAGGGTACAAACGAACCATAATATTTTAAGGGTACAAACGAACCATAATATTTTAAGGGTACAAACGAACCATAATATTTTAAGGGTACAAACGAACCATAATATTTTAAGGGTACAAACGAACCATAATATTTTAAGGGTACAAACGAACCATAATATTTTAAGGGTACAAACGAACCATAATATTTTAAGGGTACAAACGAACCATAATATTTTAAGGGTACAAACGAACCATAATATTTTAAGGGTACAAACGAACCATAATATTTTAAGGGTACAAACGAACCATAATATTTTAAGGGTACAAACGAACCATAATATTTTAAGGGTACAAACGAACCATAATATTTTAAGGGTACAAACGAACCATAATATTTTAAGGGTACAAACGAACCATAATATTTTAAGGGTACAAACGTACCATAATATTTTAAGGGTACAAACGAACCATAATATTTTAAGGGTACAAACGAACCATAATATTTTAAGGGTACAAACGAACCATAATATTTTAAGGGTACAAACGAACCATAATATTTTAAGGGTACAAACGTACCATAATATTTTAAGGGTACAAACGAACCATAATATTTTAAGGGTACAAACGTACCATAATATTTTAAGGGTACAAACGAACCATAATATTTTAAGGGTACAAACGAACCATAATATTTTAAGGGTACAAACGAACCATAATATTTTAAGGGTACAAACGTACCATAATATTTTAAGGGTACAAACGAACCATAATATTTTAAGGGTACAAACGTACCATAATATTTGCTTTCGAACTTTTATTAAAGAAGTAATCGCAGTTCTTGTACAGAATGGATGTCCAAAGAATTTTAGTATTTGTCTATAGGGTTACTATGTAGGAAGTTGGGCGGCAAAATATTTGTTCACGTTACATTTAATTATGTTAAATTTGTAATATCTAAAGATTAAAGCTGTTTTCTTTGAACGACTAATTTAGAAAAGAAGTGAAATCACCAAAATTTATTGAATGAATATGAGAGGATATACGTGAATGTGTGCGTGTTTTTTAGTTTTAGCCGGAAATCGTAAAACTGAATTTCACATGAAAACAATCGTATCTACGTATTCCTCGTATTTTTAAGATGATTATATCCAAAAATTACGAAAATCGATAAGGTAGAAAATTATTTATTAAAGAAAATAAAAAAATAGGATTTGATGAAAACGATCGTAAAACACAGGAAAGTTCAAAGTTCGAATTAAACAAAGATGGCGGCAATTTTTCACCTGCTAACACTATTAAAGTTGTTTTTTTAATAATTCAGTAATATTCAGGTAATTCCGATTGCATAATTTGGAAGCTACCATTGGAATTGACAAAATAAATCAGTTGAAACCATTGTTTTACTCTATCGACTACAAAATCTCGTCCCAATTCTGTAGAAGCGCTGAGAAATCTTTTTAAGATTCTAATCGGCTTTTTTAAGAGCAGTTCGTTGAATCGTTTTACACTTGGTTGACTGGGTATTTTTGCTAGGTAGTTTTTAAAATAGTTTTTCAGGGGTATAGTTGATCCTATAATTGGATGATGGAAATCTTCCTAAAATTCCAGTTTCTTTTCATGGTGTACATAAGACCTTGGCATTTCGTTATCTTTTCCTTTCAGCCTTGTTGTTGTTGTTGGTGGTGTGTGTGTGTGTGTGTGTGTGTGTGTGTGTGTGTGTGTGTGTGTGTGTGTGTGTGACACTGCATAATTCTCGGATAATTTCTTAAAGTTGCGCATTTTCTTGTCAACATTTCGATGTCCTCATTAATTGACCAACTTCGAAATACAAACCAGATGATGTGTAACATCCTGTTGTGTAAATATTGATAGTTTTTGTTGTTGTTTTTACTCTTCTTCCACTCTCTCTCTCTCCAACCTCGTCAGTGACATCCGGCTAAAAAGAAAATTAACCAACTCTGCTAACCAATAAAATCAGTGATGGCAGTATTCGTTTTGATGTCTCTTCTTTGGCTGACTCAGAACATTCAATCATCGACCTCCCACCCGGTCTTTACCTGGACCCATGCACCCTGTTTCCTCTCCACCCGAACCTTGGCAACCATTACCACGTCCGAGGATAGCCACGCTGCTACCCGCGTCATCGTTGCTCATACCGGATCCAAGCGTCCGAATCCGATGCTAAGGTTTCAGTGGTCGTAAAAACTATTACTACTACAATACTGAGGCACTATTGTTGCTGCTACTGCAGTGGCTATTGCCGTTTCTATGGCAACTATTGATTGGACTTTGATCATTCCTCCAAGACGAAAAAGAATTTCGACAGACTGTTAGTGTCGCACACGTCTTCCAGATTTTCGGACCTAAATTTTGAAATATATGCGCAGAATATTTCTCTTTATAGTTTAGACCCCCCCCCCTCCTTCCAGCTGAGGCCATCATTTGAATTCCCGACCTTTCCCTTCAAATCGACTTATCTTTCTTTTTTTTCTTTTTTTTTTGTTTTTATAATATCTTTGTTGCACTATATTAGACATTAGCTGGTTTGCTGGATCGTCATCATTTTGCAAAGTTTACTATTTGAACAAAATTGAAGCATTAATGATAATAAATAAATAATAAATATTTAATTCATAAATTTGTCGTAAGCAAGAAACAAAATCTTATTTGTCATGTATTCATATATATATATATATATATATATATATATATATATATATATATATATATATATGAACAAAGTCGTTATCAATGTTCACAAATAAAACTAATATAATTTATATGTTCAAATTTTATTTAAAAGAATAAATTTTCTAAATAAAATTTATTGCTTGAGTCAAAGAATACAAACAAAAAATTAAAAATTTTATTTCGAAAATTCTTTTAAATGAAATTTCAATATAAAAATTAGTTTTATTTGTTTTGTCTAGTATACTATAAGACTAGAAACCACTAGATTCACTAATCGGTAATCTAATTCATTTCAATGACCCAAAATATGTGTGTGTTTTTGTGGGGAAAAATATGCTTATTCAATTATATTTCACCCTTTATTTATGCCAATCCTTTAATTTATGAAGCTCAATGGAATTACAGAGCATATACAAGTAAATGACAAAAAGTCTATTTTCCAAATTGCAAATTACAAGATGTTATCCATCTTACTGTTTCTTTCTTGGAACTTGGAATATAGGGTTTTGTCATTTATCTCTCTCATATATATACGGCATAATCACGTTGACACCGATTCTCGTTGGATCCTGGTGAGTACTAAAATGGCTGACCATTTGAGACTTTCAGGTGCTGTATGTGCTCTCTGCTTATCTCGGCATTGTTTCCAGTCGTCCTGGTCTTCTCCTTGCCACTGGATTCAAACAGTGTTGATTCAGGAGAGGTGTGGTTGAGGACTGCGCAACCCTTGCATCACAATTACACATGTAGATGCCCCTACAAAGGATATCCTTTGTCTTTCAAGACTGAACGGAGGCATTATATATATATATATATATATATATATATATATATATATAGATGTTTTTATTTGTTTTTGTTGGCGATACTTTCTTGAATGAATTCAAGTATTTATACGAAAGTGCATTTTTACCTAAATGTTTGTTGGGAATAGTTTTCCCATTGACCAATCTGGTACCCCCTTTTCATGGGGAGCGGCATATATATTATTTTAAAAATATAATTATCGACTTTATTTTAAAAATAATATATATATATATATATATATATATATATATATAATATATATATATATAATGTGAGAGATAGGCTGGGAAAATTTCTCGATTTCATTTTTTTTTTGTTTTTTTTTCGCCATTGGCTGCTTGTGTCCTTGGAAACTGAACGATTTTTTTTAATATTAAAATTGAAACAGTCATTACATTAAGATAAAAACAATTAGTTAATTAATAAAATGTCTTTTTTCAAAACCAATATGCAAATTAGTTAAACTTGACACTGATATTGTATGTATGCAAGCAGTCTATTAGAAAGATGCTGCTGCTATCACACGAGGCCGAATTTGCCGTTAATGCAAGAAATGGACCCAACTTTGGTATTCTTTTTGATATCTGGTATCAGGGATCCACAGATAAATTTATCTTTAGTTGACCTTTGACAACTAAATATTTTTGTTTACTTGCTAAATAAAAAAGTTACTAGCCAAATCCACGTGATTTTTGGAATATGACAACTTCATTCCATAACGAGTACATACATCATAAAGATTTTTATTTTTAAGTGAAATTCTAAATATGCACCTAATTTTATGTTGAGATTTAAACGTATAAACATTTAAATTTCTTCAGATTTTTTTTTTTTTTAACTTTCATTAAAAAAAAAAACGAAGTATATTAAGTTCTATTAAACTTTTATTGTTTAAGTAATTTTACTTTGCTCATTTTATTTTTAAAAAACAAATAAGGTTTTCGATTTTTTGAGATGAGGATTGGTTATTCGTATTATTTGGATTCATCAGACTACGGTTCTCATCTGTACTGTCATTTTCACAACATTTCGGTCGATATAACCTCCAACCTTCTTCATCGTCAAACTCTTGAATGTTTCTGTTAAACTCAGAAATTTGAACAGAATTTCAAACGGAATCCTTTATTTACTTCACAGGGGTAGCATGCTCTCGTTCCATCAGCCATGATTGGATGGAAGTCCTAACTAATTCGCAATTGTATTTTTCGGTCACCCACACTGAGGATTGAACTTTCAACCTTCAGGAGAATATCACTTTTTACAATTGATTTTTCCAAGTACTTTAACCACTGCGCCACGAGTCCTTGCAGTAGGTCGGAGGTTACATTGACTGAAATGTAAAATTCACATTCAAGATGAGAACAGTAGTCCGATGAATGCAAATAATACAAAAACACTTGGAAGATTGTCGTTGAAAAACAACACAATCGACAAAAGATGTGATTTTTTTTTTCTAAACGTGATTGTTTCACTAGCAACACAAAGTCCTGAATATTAAAAATTCAAATTAAAAAAAAAAAGAGATTAAAACGTGTCCTTCAAGGTGAACTGTTGCCACATCAAAGGAGGTGCCACTCACTGCATTTTCAGAGTTGAAATCCAACTTTAAAATTTGTCTTTCCCCACGGCTTCTTTCTCATAGATGCGATTTTGTTAGCCTTTCTAGGCTCTATCGTTATTTTCATTGTAAGTGCTCGACTGAGCTTCAATCTATTTTTTCTGTAAAATATACGCCACAAAAACTTGTCTAGCTACAACCAGGGTAAATAATTTTTCTTTCTCTGTTTGCGTACCTAAAATTAAACAGAATGTCTACGAACAAAGTTTGTCTCATAGAACTGCTCGTCTGTGGAAAAGGCTGCCTCCAAGCTGACTATAACATTTCAAGTCCAATGTAATCAAATTCTTGTTGAACCATCATCTTAAATTAATTTCTGACCAGTTATGTACATTGCCTTGATGTTTTACCGTCCGCTTGATCTTGTGACAAAGATTGACAAAAAACTGAGAAATAATGTGTATTACCCCAGGATGTCTGAAGTCAACCCAACACAATGGCTACTAGTAGCAAGCTCAATCGCACCACCCCACATAAGGGGGAAAGAGGCAACTCAAAAAATGGATTCAAAATGTCGCAGAGGACACCAGGGACTTATTAATCCAACAAATTTTAAAAAGACCCAGATACTTCCAAACTTAAGCCCTGAAAGTTCTTCTACAACTCAAAAATCAAAAATTTCAACCCAGTTGAGACATGAAAGGAGAAATGGAGAAACAATGCTCCCAAAGGTGGGGACATCATTGAAGACCCAATTTTGTGCCTCCCAGGTTAGACTACAAAATAGGAAGCTGTGGGTAGTTGCAAACCAGATCAGAACAAGACACAGCAGGACACAGGTGGAGACAAATAGGCTCCCTAAAGTGCTCAAAGTGTAAAGAAACTCCTCCCCCCCCTCCCAGGACACAGAACACCTGATCCTACAGTTCAGTCACCCGAAGTCTATGCAACAGCCCATCTATCTGAAAACAATTTCTCAGACTGGCTAGTATAGAGATCTAACCCATACGATACTACTATTATCCATTTGATAAACTTGGTAATTCTTATCGTCAAGTGGCTTTTCGGCCTTGATAATTAGTAACTCCTTAGTGAAAAAAAAAAAAAAAATTTGGTCAATTTTCAGATTAGGTCCATCTCCACAATTTTCTTTTAAATGACGACTTTTAAAGGTTTTCGGCCATGCTGAATACGAAAATCGCCTTGAAATTTTGCAGAAATAATTAGTCATCGAGATGTATAAAGAGTTGTATTATGCATTGTATTCTTTGGAGGCCATCTTTGTTACGCACGTAAAAACAATGGCCGCCAAAGAATACAATACATAATACAACTTTTTATATCTCGATAACTACTTATTTCTGCAAAATTTCAATGCGATTTCCGTATTCAGCATAGTAGAAAACTTATAAAAGTCGTCATTTAAAAGAAAATTGTGGAGGTGGACCTAATCTAAAAAAAAAAAAATACCAAAAATTTTTTTAATGAAATTTCTATTTCTAACCGAAGCGCTATTTTAAAGAAACCTGAAGTTGTAAGAGGAACATTCTAAAAGTAATGCCTCCTACTGTTTTTATTCTGCTCGAACAGATCAGAGAAGATTGCGAATTGAATTGTTATGATGAGTGAACTTATGCATTCATAATCTGAATGTTTCAGCTCTCTGATGGTGTGAGACTCTAAGAAAGCAATTTGTTTTCATGAACGTGTTTCAGAAACAGATGCATTCTTTGATTTCCTAGCAAAAGTACCTTGAGAATGGTGGTGACTTTGTAGAAAAATAAACTCTGGAACACAAAAGGTTGTTTGTTTTAATGGTAACAGTCCTGTCTTCGTAGCTCTTCAACTTTTTAAGTTAAAAAAATGGGAAGCTTTACTTTTGAAACGATCCTCATAACTGATAATTTCTCACTAAATTTCATGTTCTTAAGTCTTAGTAACATTGTAACGCTAACTGGCATAAACTCTACTTGCTGTGTTGAACTTCCACGAGAGTTGTAAAGTTATTTAACATAATGCCCGTTGGAAAACTATGAACTTATCTCGTTTTTCACTTTGAACAAAATACACCTGTTTGCAACCCCACATATTCTCTGGTTAGGCTATTTATCCTTATTACACTGTATGCTGGTAAACCGAGCTGACATCATCTATATATAAAAGTGAAAATGTGTGTATGTATGTTCACTTTTTGTGTATGTCCAAGAAAGGCTTTTTTCAGAGAAGCGCTCGGTCGGCTCACAACTTCTTAAAACTTTGTATCACATATAAATCATAATATCTCCAAGTTAACAACGGCGCTCGCCTGTCTATTTAATTTGTTCAACTTCGGGAAGATAAATATTCAACATTTGTCGCTCGCTGCATGTGGATTAGTCTTTGTCGTATAATAAAAGCGACACTCATTCTAGCGGTATTTTCCGGCGATAACCGGAAATGTCCGAAAGCAATCAGCTTTGATCAATGTGGAAATATTTTCCTTGCATCAGACAATTGCTATTCAATTTGGACAAGGGAAGCTGGTCCCCCCTAAACACCCCCCCACATTTTGGGAAAATAAAAAAAGCTTTCTCACAGTAAATGAAATACCTCGCAGTCAAAGTTGACCTCATTAAGTCATTAAAACGTGCACCTGCCAAATCTAAGTAATTAAATAGATTCAAACGTGTTTCCGTTAGTATCTCACAGTGGCCCAATGGTTAACGTCACACGTTTTTTTTTTTTTTTTTTTTTCACACTTTAATTTCCAACTTCGCCTCAAGGGTTCGGGTTCAATCCTCATACTCGCCTACCAAAACTTTTTTTTTTTTTTAGTTTAACCCCGGAGTTTTGATTTACCTTCAAACACCCGGGCAACGCCGGGTACCCCCACTAGTAACATTATAGCTGGTAAACTTTTTATCTAACAGCACTTTCTTTTTGATGAAAATATTGTTGCAGAAATTAAAATGTTTACGTTATCATTACTACATTAGCGAAATACATAACTGCTTGGCCTTTTGGTCAAGATCAAAGTGTAGTATCTGTTCTTCAGATGCTGCACTTCTATTTCTTGTTCTCTTTCGGTGGAGGAGAAATCCTTCACGAATGAGACAATTTTTATTTTTGTACCTTTTCTCCACGTTAAAAAACGACCCTGGTGTCTAACTCTGTCCCGTGGGGAGGCATAGTAAATAGGTACATAACTATATGCAATATTGCTATATTATTATGTATTTAATATGTAAAATATGTAAAATTGTTTGGGAAACATTTAGTACCCATTTATAATCTCATATACAGACGTTTTAAAACTGCATCTAATATTCACTTTTTTTTTTGCTATTCGCATGGGAGGGGGCATAAGGACCATAACCTTCACAAATAGCGAGAAAAGATATACGATGATGACTGTCGTAGATTTCTTTATCATTATTTCTAATATATGAATGGTAACAAATTTATAAGAAAAGTGTCAACTTAAATGCTTAAAACATGACCTTTTCAAAGGGTCAACATTTTAAAAATAAACTACTTGAAAGACATTCTTTTCTCTCTGACCTTTAACATCAAACTTGCATTTGTCAAAAGAACCTACGCCTATGCACACACATTTTTTTTTCTTTTTTTATTATCCTCATCATCTCTTCAGCAAATCCTAGTGTTAGTAGATGTCACGGTCATCTTTTGACTGTAATCAAGATGATGGAATTCACACGCTCATGCCAGATATCCTGGTTCCACATGACTACTTCCAGGTATCGCCTCACAACCTTGGCATCCATCGTTGCAATGACATCCGAGTATGTGAGCATTCTATTTCTGGGGTGGCTAATAAGGGTTCCACAGAATTAGAGAAGGAATAATTTCATTTACTGATAATAATGGCCTGCAAGCTGAACACATTTTGCTTTGAAAATAGATGATGCTAATAGATTTGTTGTTTGGTCAGATGGGTCTTCCATGATGGATTTTGGGCTCTCATGGGAAGGTGGGTATCTCTGCATTCAGACGTGTTTCCGATGTTTTGAAAAGCATCCATGTTTCCAAACGAGAAGAATGGGTGATATTTAAAAATTTTCAATTTGATTTAAATTTTGCTCAGATGTGATGTCCATAATTTGCTTAAGTCATTAGAAACAGATCCGCTTTTGAAATCTTTGAATGAAGATATGAAGAATGATCCTATTAACTTATTTTAGTGGCGTTTGGAAGTCGGTTTTTAAAATCCATCCAACACATTCTAGCAGATGTTAAGCGCGAGATGATGCTTGGGAGAGGTTAGTATTTATTTTGAAATACAAAAATTTTTATAACTGACAATATTTTGAAATTCCAAACGATTTTTCATAAATAGTTTACTATCGGTATTCAACCAGCTTTGGCAGATAACAAATATCAGGTGACTAATTCCTTGGCCATGGTACAGATAATGACCCTGTACTTTAATGGTATCACCATGGTAACAAAGCATCTAAACCACTTCAACATCATGTAAATATAGTTTCTCGACACCCAAGTTCTCATCTGTCTCCATTGTCTTACAATTCTTACGCAATAGGACTCCCCTTCCTTTCTTAAAAACTGAGCCGCAAACTTGTTTTCATTGTGTGGACTTTTCAATACTACAATTGATCCTCACTTTGTTCTTGGTAACAATATTCACTCTTAGATGTTTACTTTCCGTGGCATCCTTTTACATCTTTAAATTAATGCCTTATATTGTTTCACATTAAAGCATCAGCATCTCTTCTGCAGAATCCGTATAAACGTAAAATGTAAAATGCTTCTAAAACATAAATAAAAAGCAACAAACTCTGAAATAATGCATACCTGCGTCAACATTTAACCCGTCACTAAACGTGCTGTTAATTCTAACGCAGTTTTGAGCATTTCTGTACATTGCTTGAACAACCTTTACCAATCATCCACTTGTCCCTAGTTCACACAAAGACCACATATCTTCATATGCTGTAAAAGGCTTTCTTTAAATGCAAAATACAGGTTCTTCTTATCAAGACACTTCTTTTGCTTTGGCATAGATTAGAAAATAAAGATCTGGATAAGTGATGCTAAGGCAAGTGTTGTTCGTGAATGCATGAGATGGAAACGAAAAACAACAAATGTAAACAGAATAAACATAGAGAAAGATAGTAAAAAGGGATTCATGATAACCGTGGAAATTACAAAGGAATAACTAGAAAACATTCAATAAAATGGACGGGCGAATCCATTCCAAAAGAAAAGTGGATTCGCTCGTCAATTCTGACATATGAGGTTTGCACAACAACTAAGTTGTTTGAAATCCACACAATTTGTTTATAGCAATGAAATGTAAATGACAAAGTTCTCTCTGATTCTCTCTCCTCTGATCTTGAGCATGTGGTACAGTGGGGGAAGAGGTGACTGGTTACTTTTAATGCATCCAAAACCAAGCTTCTATCTTTACATCATCAACGCTCTGATCCCCATCTGGCAACAATTGAAATGAATGGCTCTCGTCTTGTGGAGACTCCATGTTTTGACAAGCTTCTGGGTTTGACCTTTACTCCTGATCTGAAATGGAACACATACATCAAGTCTGTGGCCAAGGACGCTGGGAAAATGGCGGGATCTTTCTACCGCTCCAGAAGATATCTCACTACTGATGCAATTCTCTATCTGTATAAAAGCCAAGTACATCCAAGGATGGAGTACTGCTGCCACATCTGGGCAGGAGCTGCTAAAAACAGCCTATCCTGCCTTGACAGAGTACAAAATAGACTTTGTGGCTTAGTGGGGGATGCTCTTTTCTCTTCCCTGCAACCTCTCTCCCACAGAAGACATGTTGCGAGCCTGTCTTTGTGTTATCGATATTTCCATGGCAAGTGCTCGTCTGAGCTCCAATCTCTGGTCCCCCCTCGCCAATCTTTCACGAAAAACACCCGTCTAGCTGAAACTACTGTCATTAATTCTCCCTACTCTTTATCTGTGCCTAAATCCAAATGTAGATTCCATGAGCAGAGCTTCTTTCTTAGAAGTGCACGACTATGGAACTCTCTTCCGTTTGCCTGCTTCCCACCTGACTACAACTTGGATGTCTTCAAGTCGAATATAAACAAATTCCTGACAAACTGCCCCCTTAAGTAAAACACTCTATTAAATCTCTAATACTAACGATTACTACGATACTATTCCATTGATTACTGTATACGCAATAACCCTTATCCCCGAGTGGCTTCCGGGCCTTGATAAGTGGTGACCTCCATGTAAAAAAAAATAAATAAATAAAGGTTTTGTGTAGAACCATCCACACTTTTTGGAACAACTACTAATCTCAATCGGTGCAATTAAAGCAAACACACAAAGTTGGTATTTTCTTGATCAGCATTGTCCTAGATGAATAAAATATAAAATTAAAAGAAAATAGGGAGGGAGAAAAAATGAGAGGGAGGGAAAGAGGGGAAGAATGAGAGACAACCGTAAAAAGATTGAGAGAGATAGAAGTTATAATATAAGAATGTTATCCACATTATTTAACTTCCATTTTGTTTTTTTGTGGCACCGGGCAACGCCATGTAGACTTGCTAGTAATAATATATAACTCGTTAAAAAGTCTGTTTAGTGACCATTTTTTTTTTTTTTTTGATTGCTTCTTCGCTTGAAAGTAAATATATCCATTCAACTTCAATAGTGTGTGTGTGTGTGTGTGTGTGTGTGTGTGTGTGTGTGTGTGTGTGTGTGCCTATATATATATGTGTGCGTGTGTGTATATACATATGTATTTGTGTGTATGAGACGATAGTTAATAAGACAAATGGGCTAATAACTCTTGCTCAAGCCATCATGGGTTGCTGCCCCACCTTTCTATTTTTTTACGGTGTCTCAAATGATAAATCTGCACTTGCGTCACAGCTAATGTTGTCTGCTACGAAATGATCTTTTCTCTTTTTTTTCCTATCGGATTTCTCTGTTTGGAATAAATCAATTTCCTCACACAGGCACGCATATGCACTCTTTAATCTGCAATCAAAGGTTTTGCGGGCAAGATGCAAATCAGTCTGTGATTCCCTATTGCTGTTGTCTGTATCTCCTACAAGAAAATTTATTTAGTTTTGTGGACATCTTAGTTTAATCACCAATCTCGTTTTAATTTAAAAATAAATAAATAAAAGTGTGTTTATATGGTATTCATGTTCGTGCTTTGCTGTTAAAGGAGGATCAGGAGTTGAAGAATCTGACATAAGCAGCCAATCCTTTTGTTTGGATTTCAAACCAAAAGTACAGGGTGGAACGATAAAATTGTCGCCCCCCCCTCCTAAAAAAAAAAAAACAACACTACAGTTTTATTTTAAAACTTTTATTGAAAAATCATATCAAGTAACTTGATTATGTAGTAGAGCTGACATCTAGTTAATGTTGCCGCCTTCAGCCTCAATCACCGTCTTAAACTCTGGAACTGGGAGCATACCTTTTCCACAAGGGCGTGCAGGAGCTTGGCAAATACTCGGCAGATTGGTTTTATGGGAGGTCATGTTGATGATGTTCTCAAACGAAGTAGTCCCACGGCTTGAAGTCGGTGGAGAAGGAGGATAGCACTCCTTCTGAAGCCAAATCTGGGTCTCTATGGATTTTTGGGCCAAAGCCGAGTCCTGCTGCCACACCCAAGTTTTGCCAGTGGCCACCTGATTGCACCAGGAGATCACCATACTCTTCTGCACATCCAGGTAAACTTTGGTGTTGATTTGAAGATGACTTCGAAGATGTGAGGTGGCATGATGTGGTCCTCACTTGAAACCACACGAAAGACTATAACTGTGGGTCGTTTGATGTGTTGAGCCGTTCGGATTTGAATTTGAGTGTTGGCAATGGTCCTGTTGTCGTAACTTGGATAGATAGAGAGCATGAGTTGTACAGCAGCACATCTCCGATCTCGCTCGTTGAATATTGTGTCACTTTTAGACATGATAGAAGGCTCCTCCTATCACTCTTCGGAGTAGATGGTCTGCAACAAAAAGAGAACCGGTTTTCATCAAACAGAAATGGAATCATGTCGTTTTTTTCGAGGGCAACAATTTTATCATTCAACCCTGTACTGTCTTATGGCGCGCGCACACACACACACATATTTATATATATATATATATATATATATATATATGTGTATTATGTTTATAGAAAATATACTTATTCAATTATATTTCACTTTTTATTTATATCAATCCTTTAATTTATGAATAACTACAGAGCATATATAAATAAATGACAAAAAGTCTATCTTCCAAATTTCCAGATGTTGACCATCTTACCGTTTATTTCGTAAGCATATTAAAATGTTAAAAAATATATTTGTGTAAATTACACAACTGCAATCCTTTTTCCGCTGAGATCACCTAGATAACTAATTTAACTCCAATGAAAAATCTTGACAAAACTCAGTTGCAGTTGTGTCGTATGATTGTTTATAGAAATCGCTATCTAGTCTTGAGCACTTCTGAAAAACTATTGAGTTGAGGTTCATTTAAGAAACACATTAGAACAAGTATGTATTATATACTGTGTGTGTGTGCATATATATATTATATGTATATGTGTGTATATGTGTATGTATATATGTATATGTGTGTATATATATGTATATGTGTGTATATATATGTATGTGTGTATATATATGTATGTGTGTATATATATGTATATGTATGTGTGTGTATATATATGTATATGTATGTGTGTATATATATGTATATGTATGTGTGTATATATATGTATATGTATGTGTGTATATATACGTATATGTATGTGTGTATATATACGTATATGTATGTGTGTATATATACGTATATGTATGTGTGTATATATATGTATATGTATGTGTGTATATATATGTATATGTATGTGTGTATATATATGTATATGTATGTGTGTATATATATGTATATGTATGTGTGTATATATATATATATATATATATATAATGTGTTTGTATACAAATTAATGACAAAAGTCCATATTCCAAATTTCAAGATGTTGACCATCTTACCGTTTATTTCTTTAAGTAAGTTGACATGCGCAATTACTTAAAGTAATAAATTGTAAGATGGTCAACATCTTGAAAACTGGGAATATAGACTTTTGTCATTTATTTGTTATATGCTCTGTAATTAGATCATGCTTCATAAATAAAAGGATTGGTATAAATAAACCGTTGCGAGAACCTGGGCGAAGAAACTTGTGCGTTGCCCAAGCGGCACGAGTGGAACTTGACCAGAGTCGGTAGAACCCAAGGAAAGACAAGGTCGATGCATTGGTACCGACTCTGGCTGCAGGAGATGGCCGTTGGCTCATAAGAAGCTCATCCGACCTTTGATAGGTCTTGCTTTTGGTCCTGCTGGGTGTCCCCACACCCTCCTCACCCAGGTTACCCCGGGTGGGGGAGCCAGTTTAGTCGCCGACGACCCGACCATGAGGCAGCTAGGACTGGGTTACATGGTATAAATAAAAGGTGAAATATAATTGAACATATTTCCACACACACACATATACATACTTTTAACATTGTATTGTGTCAGTGTGGTCTGAGGGAAGTTCCATATGATATTTCGGGAAAATTTTCCTTCTTCACATATGTTTAACTTTAGTTTCAGAGTAATTGAAATGGAGCTGGAATTTTTTATTTTGTTTTAAATTTAATAATGTCGGTGTTAATCTGTTTTGTTTTATTTTTTGTTTTGTTTTTTACTTTAACTAAATTACATTATTTGCATTTTTAACTTTAATGATTTTTGTTTTTATTGGTCTGACTTTTATTTATTTTTTTCCCATCCAATCTGAGCGTTTGTTTTTGTTTCTCTCTTTTCAGTCAGGCCAGTTTAGTGAGGACATGATTCCAACGGTGGGATTCAACATGCGAAAGATTACAAAGGGCAACGTAACCATTAAGCTATGGGATATTGGTGGCCAGCCCAGGTTTCGTAGCATGTGGGAACGATATTGCCGAGGTGTCAATGCGATTGTGTAAGTCAGTTTCTTGTTTTCGTAATTCTTTTTTCTAGGATTCTAAAACTTTGTTTACATGTTAACTTAAAATCTAAATACACCTTTGTATATTTGTGATATTAAGGACATCTCTCCCCCACCCCACAAAATGTTAGGAAAAAAAAATAGTTCTTCTGCAAAAATATAGCATAGTTAATCAAGATGTGGTGGTTACTGGAACAAAGGATTGTACATATTTAAAGTGTTATGAGTGAGAGTTACTTTTGCGACAGTTTACAGCTTACGAACATGAGTTTATTATAAATGCTGTTTAGCTACCGTTTATAAATCTATTAAAATTGACTTCGGATGAGTGCTTTATGTCAAACGGATGGATGAATACGGTTAAATTTAAATACTAATCAGTATTAATCCCTAACTGTGCATGGAACAGATACTATAATACTTAGTTAGCTGCACCTTATTATAGAAAATGTCTGTAGAAAATTTCAGTTAGATTGGCCCAGTAGTTTCTAAGAAAAAGTGGAATGGACAGACAGTTGACCTAAAATCTGAATGCATTTGTCTGTTGATGTTTTTTATTTTTATTTTTTTTATTACATTTTCACCCCAAACAAGGCAAATTGCCACTTTGGTGTAGGGGGCTACTATCAGGGGCAACAACTACTGGGGTACTATGTAGGGATTTGGGCAGCAAGATGTCGGTTCACGTTAGACTTGAACTTCTGCACGTCAGTACTGTTGGGGAAGCAGGGACCTGGAATGGAATTCCAAAGTCTAGCAGTTCTTGGGAAGAAACTACTGGAGTAGAAAGATCTTTTACATCTAGTGATCTCTACAGTATGGGGGTGGGATTTAGCAGCCTGTCGGGTTTATCGAGGGTGCTCACGTCGTGGGGGCACAAGTGCTTGCAGTTCGTCAGAGCATTCACCACTAAAATACTTGTAGAACAGGCAGAGGGATGCAACATTTCGTCAATGGGACAGAGACTAAAGCTTAGATGCCAGTTCAGGGCCTATCAGGTTTGCGACTCTCTTTTGAACCTTGTCAAGGAGCGAGAGACTAGTAGCAGATGCACCAGCCCAAATGTGAAAGCAATACTCCATACATGGGCGAATGGTGGCCTTATAGAGGTACAGGATACTTTCGGGTGTTAGTAGTTGTCTAGCACGGTAGAGAGAGCCCACCTTTCTTGCAGCGTCCCTGGCAATGCCTTCAATGTAATTGTTCCAACTCATGTTTCCTGTGAACGTTAGGCCACGGAGTTTGAAAGATGTACTCTCAGATTGAGTCGTTGGCCATTGCTATAGGTGGTAGAGAGGGTTTCTTGTAATTATTGAATGAAACTAGTTTAGTCTTGGCGGCATTGAACGTGACCAACCATTTTTGTCCCCTTTCCACTATAGATTGGAGGTCTTCCTCTAGTGTTTCTGCCATTTCTTTAGAAATGTGTTCATTCGTCTTAAGTCTGACAAGTGTAATTAAATTTTTTTTTATTTTGTTTTTGCTGGGGATGGGACATCCTACCAGATGCTGGACATTCAATCACTATCTCAGACGTTCCAACTAAAGATATCTTTCTAAAATTCTCACCCTCTCTTTAAGCACAAATGTTTGTTGCCAGGTAGTTTTTATTCTTTCTTGTGAATCTGGTTGAACAGAATTGGGCAGAGGGCGTCAAAATTTAGATGTTTTGTTTTTGTTTTATTTTTTTTTTATGATTGCCAGAGAATGCAAGAGAAAGAATGATCAAGAAAGGAGGTGATAAGGAGAGGGAAAATTTATAAAGACAGATGTTACACACACATTTTAACACTTCTATTTCGTTGCCTATAACCTTCCCGGGCAATGCCAGGTGTCCATGCTAGTTTTTCCATATAACCCACCTGATTTCCTATATCAGTGATTCCCAATCTTTCAAATATGGCGACCCCCCCCCTTTTTAGAACAAGCAATGAGGAAAAAAACATCATTCATACAACAAACTGCTGTATATTTCGATTATTGAATTATAGATTATTTACTGGTGAAATAACTATTCTGTAATTCGTGATTCAATTGGTGATCTCATGGCATTGGTGCTGCAACCCACAGGTTGGAAACTGCTGTCCTATATGATCTCCAAGTTGTTTTTTTTTTTTACACACAGGCATCCCCACATTATCAAGGCCAAGAGGCCACTCGAGGATAAGGGTTAAAGAGTGTACAGTAGAAATTGGACAATATAGTAATCGTTAGTAATGAAAATTCAGTAAATTTGTTAACTTATATGGAACGGCTCATCAAGAACTTATTTACGTTAGACTTGAAGACAACCATATTGTAGTCAGCCGGAAAGCAGGAAAACGGAAGACAATTCCACGGGCGTGCAGTTCTAAGAAAGAACTACGTTTAGGTTTAGGCACAGATAAAGAGTGGGGGGAATTATTGATAGTGTTTTCAGCTAGACGGGTGTTTCTTGTGAAAGTTTGGCGAGGGGGGACCATAGTTAAAGGATTTATAAAAACAAGGTAATTATCGACAGTTGCTTTGTCAGATCTTGCTTGTGTGACATCATTTTTTAGTGAGTGGGCCTAGTATTACGAAGGTCACATCTAAACCATATAAAAGGTTGATTTTATTCTAATCTAAACTATATAAAAAAAATTTGTTTCTACAGGGTGAATCACGGGAAACGGATGTTTTTAAGAAAAACAAAACTCTACAAATATTTCAACAAAAATTTTATAATGTACCTTCCTCACTCCCTATCTCATACTTAAGGAGAGCAAGGAGCATTTTAAAAACATCCGTTTCCTGTGATTCATCCTGTATATTATCAAACTAATTGGATACACACATATATATTAAGGGCATTCCAAAAGTAATGTCTCCTATTTTTTTATTCTGCTCGAATGGATCAGAGGGGATTGCAAATTGCATTGTTATGATGACTGAACTTGTGCATTTATGACCTAAAATTTTCATCTCTCTGTTGTAGATATAAAGGGTGTGAGACTCTAAAGAAAGAAACTCCTGCCATGGACGTATGTCAGAAGCAGAGATACATCATTGAATTCCTAGCAAAATGCATTGGGAATGGCAATGACTATGTCAAAAAATAAATACTAGCGCACAAACGGTTGCTCATTTAAAGGGTACAACTCTCATTTTTGTAGCTCTGCAATTTTAAAAGGGGGGGGTGCTTTATTTTTTAAACATATGGGTCTCTTTTGTTTCTCATTTCTTTTGTAGTTGCTTTATTTTCATCCGACTTCATTGTGGTTGCTATGGAAATAAGTTTCTTTTGTGTAAAAAAGACACACAATGTTCACTGAGTTATCTTTAAGGTTTTATTTTTCGACTCTGAAGAGGGAGAGAGGCTAAAATTTTAACTGATTAATTAGTTAACTGAACTGAATCATCTTTCTATCGATCCGGTAAATATCTCACTGCTGATGCTATTCTCTATCTATATAAGAGCCAGGTACATCCAAAGATGGAATACTGTTGCCACATCTGGGCAGGAGCTGCTAGAAAGAACTTGTCCTGCCTTGATAGAGTTCAAAATAGACTTCGTAGCCTCGTAGGAGATGTCCTTTTCTCTTCGCTGCAACCTCTATCTCACAGAAGAGATGTTGCGAGTTTGTCTCTGATGTATCGTTATTTTCATGGAAAGTGTTCGACTGAGCTTCAATCTATGGTCCCCCCTCGCCAAACTTTCACAAGAAACACTCGTCTAGCTGTAAACACTATCAATAATTCCCCCCACTCTTTATCTGTGCCTAAACCTAAACGTAGATTCCATGAACAAAGCTTCTTTCTTAGAACTGCACGCCTGTGGAATTGTCTTCCGTTTTCCTGCTTTCCGGCTGACTACAATATGGTTGTGTTCAAGTCTAAAGTAAATAAGTTCTTGATGAGCCGTTCCATATAAGTTATCAAATTTACCAAATTTTCATTACTAATGATTACTATATTGTCCAATTTCTACTGTACACTCTTGAACCCTTATCCTTGAGTGGCCTCTTGGCCTTGATAATGTGGTGATGCCTATGTAAAAAAAAAAAAAAAAAAAAAAATATACAGATCGCAACATCAAAATAACATTTTGCTTCTTACAGCATTAACAGCGGTATATTTTGTACACGCTTCCGGACAAATTTTCATTATAAACTGTCTTTGTCATACGGCTTCCACAGACAGACTGGTTTGTAAGTCTTTTCCTCTCAGCTTGAAAAACATGATGTCACTTGTCATCTCGATTTTTTTTTTTTTTTTTTTTCTTTTTTTTACAAAGGTGTCAACACTTTAGGCCCAGAAGCCACTCGAGGATAAGGGTTAATGAGTGTACAGTAGTCCATGGGAAAATATATTAACCGTTAGTAGTGGAAATTTGTTAAATTAGATTATTTAAGGGGACGGCTCTTCAAGAACCATATTGTAGTCAGCTGGAAAGCAGAACAAAGTTCCACAGGGTGTGATTCTAAGAAACTTTGTTCATGGAATCTACGTCTAGGTTTAGGGAAAGATAAAGAGTGGGGGAAATTATTGATAGTGGTGTTAGCTAGTTGAGTGTTGACCTTACATGTCAGTTATGGTTGATTCAATTCTGGGAATGATTCAGTTTTGTCGATTCAAGTTATTATGATGTGCACTCAGTGTGACCCTTGCCAAAATCCACACTAGCTAACTTAATCGCTATTAATGCATAGTCCCTAATATATATATCAATTTTATTGTTTTCTCCAGTTTTGTTGTGACAGCATTCACCCTTTTCTGATGAAGCCGGCATTTTTTTTTTGTTTTCGATTTCACATCTCCAACCATAGCAGTTGCACCTACTTCGTCTTTCAAAGGAAAGAGGAAGTGGGTGACCACGGTGAATCTCTGTACCATGACAAGGACGCACTGTGGTTTAGAATAAAATGGCACAAGACAGTTAACTGATTGCATTTCTTCCGTCAAAGATTTGTTTAACATACAAGCTCAGCCAAGTACCCCGCCTTATGGTTGCCCCTCTCCCAAGTCTATAGCTGCCCACCAATACTCTTATGTCGCCCATGCAGACAGGTAGAGGAGGATTACATTGTGAATTAATTCTTCTCATGAATCGCAATCTGCATGCGTGGGATATCAAAACTGCAGAAACATGAATTGCATCCATTGAATTCTAATATTCTGCTTGTTTCTTACATAGTTCGTTACATTTTGAAATATAATTTTTGAATGTTAAACTGATTCAGAATAAGTTAAATTTGCGAAATTTGACTTTAAAAAAAAAAAAGCCAATCTAGCAACCTTGAACAAAATTATGAGTGACTTCCTGTTGGTGTAGCCTCGTTTTCAAATATCATTGTAATAATATACGATCGTTATGATGTGAGAAAGTAACTTGTAATTGTGACATGCAATGCTTCTTCACCGAAGAAAGAAGGCCATGAAACCTTACATTAAAAAAGGGAATATTTCAAAGAAACAGGGCAAAAATGAACAGTGTCTGGACTGAATGAATGAATTGAAGATTTTCTCTTACAATGTCATTTTATTATTTGTATTGAACTATGTAGCACAATATTACTTTCCGAGTATTTTTTAGTATTTATTAATCTCTTTTGGGTCAGTTTTATGTTCAAAATATAATGGCCACTATTTTCTTAGAAATGATAGTAAACTAATATTTGCTGTGTGTTATTGGTTTTTCTGTTCAATAAAATTTTTTTTGCAAAAATATCAGAAAAATATCGGCTTTATCAAAACTTATTTGTTGATTCAATATATTTCTCACTCTGTGGAATTTCCACGGGTCTTACTAGTGATAAATATTATGAGAGGATTTAAAATCTCATCCTCTCACCTTAAAATAACAACTAATCCAGAAAGCCATCCAAAAAATGAAGCTCCACCATCTGGGAATCTTTACAGTGAAGAGGTGGGATTTTGCTGATAATTTAATAGTTTAATAATTCAATAATTACAAGAAACCTACTCAACCACCAATAGCTATTGTTACTGATACATTACCTGAAAATATTTCATGCAAACTCCTCGGCTTAAAATTCACAGAGAACATGAGTTGGAGCAGATACATCGTGAGCATTGCTGTGGCTGCTGCAAAGAAGGTGGGCTCTCTCTACCATGCTAAGAAATTGCTTACACCTGAAAGTGTCCTGTACCTCTACGAGGCCACCATTCACCCATGTATGGAATATTGTTGTCACATTTGGGCTGGTGCATCTGCTACTAGTCTCTCCCTCCTGGACAAGGTTCAAAAGAGTCGCCAACCTGATAGGTCCTAAACATTTTTTTTTTTTTAATTTTTTTTTTTTATTACATTTTCACCCCAAACAAGGCAAATTGCCACTTTGGTGTAGGGGGCTACTATCAGGGGCAACAACTACTGGGGTACTATGTAGGGATTTGGGCAGCAAGATGTCGGTTCACGTTACACTTGAACTTCTGCACGTCAGTACTGTTGAGGAAGCAGGGACCTGGAATGGAATTCCAGAGTCTAACGGTTCTGGGGAAGAAACTATTGGAGTAAAAAGATCTTTTACATCTAGGGATCTCTACAGTGTGGGGGTGGGATTTAGCAGCCTGTCGGGTTTGTCGAGGGTGCTCACGTCGTGGGGGCACAAGTGATTGCAATTCGTCAGAGCATTCACCACTAAAATACTTGTAGAAAAGGCAGAGGGATGCAACATTTCGTCGATAGGACAGAGGCTGAAGCTTAGATGCCAGTTCAGGGCCTATCAGGTTTGCGACTCTCTTTTGAACCTTGTCAAGGAGCGAGAGACTAGTGGCAGATGCACCAGCCCAGATGTGACAGCAATACTCCATACATGGGCGAATGGTGGCCTTATAGAGGTACAGGATACTTTCGGGTGTTAGTAGTTTTCTAGCATGGTAGAGAGAGCCCACCTTTCTTGCAGCGTCCCTGGCAATGCCTTCAATGTAATTGTTCCAACTCATGTTTCCTGTGAACATTAGGCCAAGGAGTTTGAAAGATGTACTCTCAGATAAAGAGTCGTTGGCCATTGCTATAGGTGTTAGAGAGGGTTTCTTGTAATTATTGAATGAAACAAGTTTAGTCTTGGCAGCATTGAACGCGACCAACCACTTTTGTTCCCATTCGACCACAGATTGGAGGTCTTCCTCTAGTGTTTCTGCCATTTCTTTAGAAATGTGTTCATTCGTCTTCCTGTCGTGCCTGCCATAGAGTGTAGTGTCATCAGCATATATACCCATCTCAGAGGCAATTTTGTCGGGGAGGTCATTTATGAATATCAGGAACAATAGAGGTCCAAGGATAGAACCCTGGGGCACCCCCGCATTTATATCATATTGTTTAGATGTATGACCGTCGAGGACCACCTGGATTTTTCTCTTATCTAAGAAGGATTTAATTATGTTAAGTATTCTACCAGTGATACCGTATGATCTAATTTTCCTGAGGAGACCCTCATGCCATACCCTGTCAAAAGCCTTAGATATATCTAGAGCTACTGATCTGCCCTCCCCCGCTTTGTCCAGTGAATGGTATATACGTTCAGAGATCACAGTTAGGATGTCTGCTGTGGAACGGGCTTGTCTAAATCCATATTGCTTGTCAGTCAGAAGTTTAGCATCTGTAAGATGATGGACTAGAGCATGGTTAATTAAGGTCTCAAATATTTTGGCAAAATGTGGGAGGAGGCTAATGGGGCGATAATTTGATGGGTCAGTTCTTTCGCCAGAATTCTTGAATACTGGTACAACAGAAGCAGTTTTCCAACAGCCTGGAAAGCAAGCTTCATTAAGGCATTTGTTGTAGAGTTTGGAGAGAACTGGAGCTACTTCGGCTGAGCACTTTTTTAATAGCACAGCTGGGATAAGATCAGGTCCACATGCTTTTGAAGTGTCATGGTTTTTTATGATAGCATGCACCTGAGCAGGGGTGGTTTTCAGATCGTCTAGCATGGCGTCTGTCTGCATAGGAAATTGAGGTAGGGGGTGGTTGGAAGGGTCCAGTGTGGAGTTTGAGGCAAACTGACTGGCAAGCATGTTAGCCTTGTCGGTTGATGAGGAGACAACCTCGTCATTGTTGGTTAGTGGGGGAATTGTTGATTGCCCATTATTTACTACACTGTTGTAGATTTTCCAGAAGTCTCGAGTTCCTAGTTTTTGTGCTTCGATGCGCTTTTTAGTGGTTTCCGTAAATTCTCTCTTAGCTGTCGCTATTTCTTTCTTAACGTCATTTCTAGCCTCTATATACTTCAGTCTGTTTGAACTGGACTTATGTCGGTTAAACCTACGGTATGCATGCTGCTTTTGAGCAATGGCAGTTGCACAAGTCGACGTAAACCATTGGGGAGAGTGGGGCTTACTATAAAATTTCCGCATGGGAACATGCGCTTCGATTGCAGTTTTGAACCAGTCAGTGGTCTCGGTTGCACACTGTTCAGCAGGAAAAGAAAAAATACTTCTCCATGGGGAATCTCTAATTAGTTCCCTGATGGCTTCCCAGTCAGCGTTTTTATAATATCTCGTTGTTTTGAGCACTGGCTCTTCAGTTTTGGCTCTAGAGTTTAGGGCGATTTCAACCATTATCACTGCATAATCAGCGTTCCCAAGTGGGCTGTGGGCCTTCGTTATGCAGTCATCGGGAACTGTGGTCAAAAACAGATCTAGAAGTGATGCATATTGTTCTTCCTGGTCAGGGAAACAGGTTGGAAACGTAACAATTTGTGATAGGGAGTGAGATATAGTGAAGCTATGAGTTGTGCTGCCCGCTGCGTCTGTGTAAGTAGAGAATCCAAGCCAGTTTTTGTGGTGGACATTAAAGTCACCAAATACATGTATTTGTGCGCTAGTGTCGAGGGACAGTGCCGTGTCTATGCTGTCAGAGACTTTGTTTATTATGGTGCAGTTCTGAGTCGAGGGAGAGCGGTAGAGAAAATAATAGTAGCTAATATTGTGTTGCATGTTTAGTCTAAAGCACATAAAGGCTTGATCATCTGTTTCTAGGTTTGTTTCTCTAGTCAGGGGGAGGGTATTACGAATGTAAACTCCAAGTCCATGCATGTGTCTGTCAGAGTCCTTACGGCAGAGTGGGAGATATCCAGGCATATTAAAGTGGTTACAGAGGATGGAGGAGTGTAGGTTAGTCTCACTTGGTGCTAAGATATCCGGGGTATTTGTTAAGAGAAATGCTTCAACATCAGCTAAATTAGTTCTAAGCCCACGGATATTTGTGAATGCGAGCCTCAAGGGAGGAGGCAAGCTGAATTTGTTTGTCCCTAGTCCTGGTTTAAGCTTATTTTTAGATTGTACTGTCGTCATATTTTTTTTAAAGAGTTTCGGTTTAGGTAAGGGGGAGCTAAACAAGAGGTTATGCAGAGCTTCAGACATGCATCACAAGTAGACCATCAGCTGACCTTTCTCCAATTAGGATTGTGGCCTCAGGAAAGCCCACCAGGGATGAGTACAGGGTCCCTTTCCATGCGCGTCATGGCACTACAAACAACCCGATATTATTCAACTGTTGATGGAGCAGCCGCTCTAAGCGCTACCAAAGAGTTAGGGAACCTGTACTACCAGTCGGGAACAGCAGCCAGGAACTGTCAATCCGGTACCCTCAACCCATTAGAAGAAGGTCAACCCAATCTAATTGCTCAGGCATATCTCATATTCAAGCACTCCCAAATGTTCAGTTTTAGGGGTGGGGCGTGCTGGGAATGGGGAAAAACGGCGTTCGTTACCCTAGCCAGGAAACAAGATCTACCGCTGGGTGTTTCTGTCGAATCACTGAGATAGTGTCTCTACGCTTGACTAATAGGCAAAGAAGGAGTATGGAGAGTGTCATCTAAGCTTCAACCTCCGTCCCATCAACGAAATGTTGCATCCCTCTGCCTGTTTTACAAGTATTTTAATGGTGAATACTCCGAACTACAAGCCCTTGTGCCCCCTCGACCTAAATACACCCAACAAACTTGACAAGCAGCAAAGTCCCACCCCTACACAGTGGAGATCCCTAGATGTAAGAAAATCTTTTACTCTAATAGCTTCTTCCCCAGAACTGCAAGACTTTGGAATTCCTTTCTGGGCTCCTGCTTCCTCAACTGTACTGACATGCAGAAGTTCAAGTGTAATGTAAACAGGCATATTGCTGCTCAACTCCCTACATAGTATCCCTGCAACTTATGTCCCAGATAGTAGCTCCCTACATCAAAGTGGCACTGTGCCTTGAAAATGTAATAATAAAAAAAGTTGGACGGAGTTGGCCGTATTTATGTCACGATGGTATAAGCGTAAAATGTCTGTCAGAACATATTCCTTGTAAAAAAAAAAAACAGTGAAGGGATCAACATGGCGACAGGCTGGAACGATGTGAACCCTGTACGATCACACGTGTTCTCTTTCGCTAGACAACAATTGCCAACCCATACACTGCAATGTGGATTT
>NC_136499.1:129687675-129737675 GCF_053919585.1 Euprymna scolopes | reverse complement strand
TTGGTTTGACCGGAGAAAAACTCATGAAGAGGCAACTCTTCTATTTTCAGCAGCAGTGGTTCAACTCGTATATGACGCAAACAAATTTGTTACAATTTGGGATTGTTTATGTAAAAACCTTGCCAGAGGTAGGTTGGTTTGGAAGTCAGTTTTCTAGAAACTGTCCAACACGTGCTAGCATGTAAAACAGACGTTAAACTGAATATGATGATGATGGGAATTTCTTTTTTTTTTTTTTAAGCTTGATTAATTTTTACCTTAAACTTATGAGGAACGATTAAAGGTTTTTCATGCAACTGAATAATCTTCCAATATACTTTCTCCGGAATGCATGTTTTTCTTTGTTTTTGTTTTTTTTGTTTTTTGTTTTTTCAGAAAACCTGCAAACCTCAAACAGTTAGTTTAAACTCTTATCAATAATCAAGACTCTGAGGCATAGTATATTTTAAACACAGGTTTATTGGCCATTGACAAAGCTAAAAACTGAAAAGGAATTAGAAAAAAAAACATTTTTTCAGAAACGCATAAATACAAAATGAAGACAAGTCAGAGATGAGGAGTTTACTAAAATCTCAAAATGTACACTTGCATTATTGAATTCTTGCATTATTGAATGGTGATGAAATTGCCAAAGGCGTTTTTGATATCACTTAGGTTTTTTAAGCATTTCTCATGCAGAAAAATGTTGAGATGCTTGAAAAAGTAGTAGTCGGTAGATGATAGTTCTGGAGAGTATAGTGGATGAGGCAGAGTTTCATAGTTCAATTCGTTCAACTTCTACAGAGTCGGTATAGTAACATGCGGTTGGGCATTGTCATGAAAGTGAATTCGGCTTTTCCTATTAACTAATGCTTGGTGTTGTTGCGAAGTTTCTGATGCATTTCATCCATTTGTTGACAATATTTTTTCACTTTAATGGTTAAAAAAACTGTAATGGATGAAAACAGTCAACTCTGACTTCCTGAAGTGTCATGGAGCTTCACCGGGGTCTAACTCTGACTTCCTGAAGTGTCATGGAGCTTCACCGGGGTCTAACTCTGACTTCCTGAAGTGTCATGGAGCTTCACCGGGGTCTAACTCTGACTTCCTGAAGTGTCATGGAGCTTCACCGGGGTCTAACTCTGACTTCCTGAAGTGTCATGGAGCTTAACCGGGGTCTAACTCTGACTTCCTGAAGTGTCATGGAGCTTCACCGGGGTCTAACTCTGACTTCCTGAAGTGTCATGGAGCTTCACCGGGGTCTAACTCTGACTTCCTGAAGTGTCATGGAGCTTCACCGGGGTCTAACTCTGACTTCCTGAAGTGTCATGGAGCTTCACCGGGGTCTAACTCTGACTTCCTGAAGTGTCATGGAGCTTCACCGGGGTCTAACTCTGACTTCCTGAAGTGTCATGGAGCTTCACCGGGGTCTAACTCTGACTTCCTGAAGTGTCATGGAGCTTCACCGGGGTCTAACTCTGACTTCCTGAAGTGTCATGGAGCTTCACCGGAGTCTAACTCTGACTTCCTGAAGTGTCATGGAGCTTCACCGGAGTCTAACTCTGAGCTGAGCATTGCCGTTGTCAAAAAAAAACTCACTTTTCATCGCAAGTCACAACATAATTGAAAAACAAGTCGTTCTTGCTGTGTAAAAGAAATGAAGATGACGCTTCATAACAGCGTTTCTTTTGGTTGTCATTCAATTCGTGAGTCACCTATTCATCAAGGTTTTTGTCTTTCCAATCCCTTTCAAATGGTTGGAAATCATTGTATACGTTACGTCTAATTCAGAAGCAAGTTCTTGAACAGTCGTGCGTCGATTGGCTTCAACTAAGGCTCTTATTTGATCGTTATCAACATCCGATGGCCAACCACTATGCTCATCATGTTGAAGACTCTCGTCGCCACCACAGAATTTTTTAAACCGCCATTGTGCTCTTCGTTCAGTAATGGTTCTTGGGCCAAATGCTCTGTTGATACCACAAGTTGTTTCAGCAGCTTTTCAGCCTAGTTTGAGTTGAAAATTGTGCGAATTTGCTTCTTTTCCATCTTGTATTCAATGTTCTGAAAAGCAGACATAATTGTTTTATAACGATTGTAATTAAAACGATTAGATAGACTGAAAAAGCTCTCTAAAATTATGTTACATAAGGGAGGGAGAAGAAGAGGATTTGACTTGGACACTTTACTTGAGGGATACTGGTACCCTGGTGATGACGTGTCCATTTTACTAATGAAGAGAAGAAGTTTACGACGATGAGAGAGAGATATATTATGAGTGTTAAGAGACGAGAGAACGGGACCCAAGATCCCTTAAACCGTTTGTCTAATGGTTAGGACGCTTGTGTTTGAATTAAAGAAGATTCATACCTGGTTTCGCTGCTCTGGGAGAGTCTTCATCTGGGTGGAGCTCTCTTGCTGTTTTCGCCGGAGGGTTATTCCAGCCCAATTCATCCAGCCCCGACACACCCCCTCTTGGATTTTTTTCATATTTACACCATACAAACTTTGGGTTAAAACTAAGAGAAATCTGCAATTTCAGCCCAGTTGGATTTGAGGAACATATTTTTTTTCACAGTCGGTTTCACCCTGGAAATCAAAAATTGCTATCTCATGACGTAGAATTTTCGACCCCCAGCGTTTTACAAAATTTGCATTTTTGTTGCAAAGAATAAAGCTCTGGAGCTAAATATTCACACAGGTAAGGTTTTGAGGGCAAGGAATCCAGAAATCATGGTTAGAAAGATGGCAAATGAGAGGAAGTACCTTATTTTTACCATTTTAGGTGGTACCGCAGCACTTTTTTAGAGCTTGTTTGGGGCGATATTTTGTTGAGAAAAAAACATAACTGTGGTGCTTTGCCAGACCTCTCCTTTGGATTTTTAAAGTGACTTTGGGTTGGAAATTACAAAAATCAAATAAAACCTTTCGGCATATTTGACATTTCCAGACACTAAAGCCTCAAAATTGGCATTTTTATAAAAAGTTAAGGACTTTTTGGTGAATTTGGCAACAATCTAATCTTAAGCTATGATCAATATCTAGAGCTGAAAAAGGACTTGGATCGACCCATTAGAGCCCATTTTCATGATAGAATGTCAAATTACATCATATAAAAGGATATGGACAAAAAATAGTCGAAAATAAAAGACTGATGCATAATCTAGTTTATCGTAAGAAAAACTGTCAAACGAATATAAAACAGACATTTGTTATAACTCCAACTATCGACTTAATCTGTCAAAATAGTCCTGAGTCTTATTTTTCTCCTCCTCGGTGATGAAATATGTTCTACCATTCACTGAAATACTTGGGGTCTGCACTCTCATAACGACCTTGCTCAGGTGAATATAGCCTCGATCCCTATTAGTTGGCCAGTGGAATTGATGTGATGGTCCATGTGGATGCAGGAAGTTGCAAGTAAGATCTTTCTCTTCCCTGTTGACACTCTCAATCAATGCTAACCACCAATATCCATCAAAAATGCAAGTAATGTAGTCATTGCATTTGAGCAACTCCAGAGTTTCATCTAACGGCACAGGCATGTCCAGGAAAGAATGATCGATAAAGATCGTTGTGTCAGCACTCAATTGCTTGCCCTGAATATTAAACTGAGAAGCTGGTTTGAAATAGTGACAGCTCCTTGTACCAGGCACAGTATCTCCCAGTTTATATCTCATTTGATGTTTCTGTCGAACTGAAACCATGTCTTCTTTGCCGATCTTTAGAAACATGATACCAGTGATCGATGATCTGCAAAAATCTGCAACAGCATGAAAGGTGAGTATTTGGTCTTTTATTGGCCTTTGCAAGCTGGCACGGAGAACTTTGCGTTTGACAGCCCCACCAATTCCATCACAGGGTGATTTGCCATGGCTAGTTGCAAAAAATGCCCAAGTTGCATCAATTCCAAAATCTGATGAGTGATGGCAAAGGTTAAGAAATGCTTTGAAGTTTTTATATTGGCCAGCGCAGCCATCGCTGAAGTACTCTACACTCTTGATCCAGGGAAATTTCTCTTTGATGTACAACATCACCATTCTTTGCAGTTCATGCACAAAACAGGTGTCATGCTCAAGGTCATCTGAAATGATGCATAATGAGATCTGTTGAAGTTTCCCATTGTTATCTTAGTAATAAATTACCACTGGATGCATGGTACACTGGTTTTTGTTCTAGTGATATCTCTGGATCTCATCTTGCACCACGTAGTGATAATTTTCTGCAAAGTCCAGGAGAAGGATACATTCAGTCTCAGTTATTTCTTCTCTTTTTTAGATACTGAGCTTGGCGTTTTGCTGTGAAGGAATGGGTCGTTAGATTATCAACATTGTATACCAATATCTCTATGAAGTCATCTACATCAGCCATCTGTGTCCATAGCATTGTTCTATCCACACTCTCCCACCGATTATATGACATCTCACTGTCAATTTCCAATTCAGTAAATTTATCTCTGATATACTTCTCTAGAGCAGGGAAACCTGGGCATTTAGGACAACGGTGGACCATACATTCAAGACTATCGGTGTCGCAAACTACCAAGGCCATCAAATCTTTGTAAGTGATATTAAAATTGGGACTTTCAGTTGGTACATTAGCAGCACTCTCATCTCTGGATTCTTCAGCTTTCCTTCTGAGCTGAGTCTTGACAGTTAAAACAAAGCAGTCAACAAGCAATTTGCTGTTTTGATGGTGGGTGCAAACACAAACTGAATGAGAACCTGATGTCAAGATGGTGACACACCATTTTAGACGGAGCTCACAGAACTTTGAAAGACCTATTTTGTGTTCAGGATAGCTTTCTTTGTAAACTACATAAAGCTCTTTAAGATTGCATAATAGGAGCTGTTTCTGGACATGAACTTTGTTACCGATGCTCACAAAATCTTTCCCTCGAGGCATTAACCATGAAAATTCATCGTCCTCATAGAAAGCCAAGACAGAATTGATAACCTCTTTTGAGAGACCTCTCCCCTTCTTCTGTGGCAATGAAAGAATACCTCGATCCTTTTTCAGTTGCCGTGCTTCACATACTATATATTCAGAGACATTGAAATATTCAGACACCTTTTTTCGAGATCAACTTTCCGGAGCTAAAGTCATCAACTGGATCCTCTCACTGGTTTTCATTTCTTTATTCTCAAGTTTGGCCTTCATTGCATCCAACGATCATCATCCTTTGCCTTTGCCACTAAATCCATTTGACTCGTTTCGCTGCTAATAGGGCTTCCTAATTCAGGGCTAGAGATGTTAAGGACTTTGGCAGCTGCCTCTACTTGCATTTCATAGCTTCTTTCTAATTTCTCTCTGACAATATTGATTTTTGTGTGCTTCTGCATTCTACCGGTTTTTATAGGGGATATATCAAACATCATTAGACTGTCATTCAGTTTCTCTCTCTTTTGCTCAATTTGTGACTCATTTTCAAGGTCTTGATTGTCACTTTCTTCTGTTTCACTTGGATCTTCTAACTTCTTGGCAGCTGCTTCACAGTGACGGCAAAGCTTCCAGCCAGGAACAACATGGTAGCCCTTCTGCTTTAGCATCTCAGCCATGTCTAACTTGATAGCACGATCACCCTCTATCTTCTTTTTGTGCTTCAAAAAGATGTTGCAGCACTTTGTATATTTTTTCTCAAAGTAATGCCCCAAATGAGGTTCGTGATACCTGCAAATGTTAGCAACAGTTTCATCAGTGAGTGTGACACCAGCTCTTAATTTGAGCACAGTTCCTACATCATGCTCTAATGCAGTTATTGGTGTTGAAAATGGCTTCAGATTGTGGTGACATGCACTCTTCATTAGTAATCCAAACGAACATTGAGGAGCACTTGTCATGGATGATGTATATCCTCCCTCTCGTTTCCTTGATTCAGAAGACATTCTTAATTTATTGCTCTGGAATAATTATTACAATCTGATAATAAAAATTATAATAATTCACAATGAGCAGAATATGCAATACTCAACTGCAACATTAAGAGATTTACAGACAGTATAATACACAAATGATGTAACAGTAGCACATTCTTGATCAGAAACAAAGGCACTGTAATCAAAGAAATGAAATTTGCAAAAAGTAATATTTATCTTCTTAGTTTCTGACCATTCAAATTTGATAATGAAAAAAGAATTTCTAAAGTGTGAAATTCAACTGTATGTATTTCAAGGTGCTAAAGAACTGCAATTCTGGGGTATAAGAAATTCTATTTTAACCATTATTATGCCTTGAGGTAATAATTTAGTAAGAAACCATAAAAAAGTGACAGGAAAGAATAAACTTGGATTATTGACAAACTTAGAAGTTCACACCAAAGAATGCATTATTAGATCAATGCAACAAGTAAATAGCCTGAAAGAGAAGAAAATTAATCATAGCAGCGATGAAATATAACTATGAGACTATCATAACTAGCTAAAGAGACACACCCATTTATCAAAAAGGGTTTCATGTGAAAGTGTTTTTATGCTGAAGATTACCCTTTACAAATATATATCATGTTTTTGAGAGCCACAAATGTTGACTTCCCTGTTTGTCTTTGACAGTATTTAACATCACACTCAGGTAATAACTCTGAACAAACTGTGTTGAAAATGTATCACCAGAAACAGAACAAAATTGATCAATAAAAACAACATAACGGCAAGAAATCATAGCATGAATTCTCTACTTCACAACTAAAGTAATGCCATTTTGAGTGAAACTGATCAAGAAAAAGAACATTTAAATCAACATTTGAAAAAAGAAGCATAGGACATTATTCAGGTATCATATCATAGAGGAATTTGCTCTGACACTCAAACTTGATTACTCAGGTGGACATGATTCTGAACAGCTTAAATGCATTGATTGAAAGGATTTGCTGATTTAATGGTTTAGAAACCATGATCCAACTGTCCAAAAATTATGAACTGCATGGCACGATTGGATGATGTGTGCCTGAAGGTATAAATAAAAAACACAATATCTTATTCCCACTGACTTTTGGGTCAACTGAGTCGACTCTACACTACCCCTAGTCACAATTCATCAACACATACAAATTAAAGAATACTGTTATCATGATCAGTGCTATTCTACTGCACATTTTTAATTAGATCATAAAAGAGAAAAGGAAAGAGAGGGTCAGCATGATAATGAGCAGAATGTTATGCTTCAAATGAAAATGTGACTTCATTCATATCTGAATGTTACCTTACATCTTTCCTCTAAATTTTAAGCTGTTGCTGTCTGCAAATCAAAAGATAATGGCCAAAAGTTGTTTTTTTGAAAAACTCAAATGTCCAAAACTTGTACATAATTAAGATTGCTGTCCATATGTGTGTCAAAAATCTTTTATTTTCGACTATTTTTTGTCCATTTTGACTGTGAAGTAGGGGTCCATATCCTTTTATATGATGTAATTCGACATTCTATCATGAAAATGGGCTCTAATGGGTCGATCCAAGTCCTTTTTCAGCTCTAGATATTGATCATAGCTTAAGATTAGATTGTTGCCAAATTCACCAAAAAGTCCTTAACTTTTTATAAAAATGCCAATTTTGAGGCTTTAGTGTCTGGAAATGTCAAATATGCCGAAAGGTTTTATTTGATTTTTGTAATTTCCAACCCAAAGTCACTTTAAAAATCCAAAGGAGAAGTCTGGCAAAGCACCACAGTTATGTTTTTTTCTCAACAAAATATCGCCCCAAACAAGCTCTAAAAAAGTGCTGCAGTACCACCTAAAATGGTAAAAATAAGGTACTTCCTCTCATTTGCCATCTTTCTAACCATGATTTCTGGATTCCTTGCCCTCAAAACCTTACCTGTGTGAATATTTAGCTCCAGAGCTTTATTCTTTGCAACAAAAATGCAAATTTTGTAAAACGCTGGGGGTCGAAAATTCTACATCATGAGATAACAATTTTTGATTTCCAGGGCGAAACCGACTGTGAAAAAAAATATGTTCCTCAAATCCAACTGGGCTGAAATTGCAGATTTCTCTTAGTTTTAACCCAAAGTTTGTATGGTGTAAATATGAAAAAAATCCAAGAGGAGGTGTGTCGGGGCTGGATGAATTGGGCTGGAATAACCCCGGAATACACAAGATGAAGAAAGATGTTGGGTTTTCAACCTTTTATTCTCCCAGTCATGATCTGCAGATGCCGCCATCGATGGTCTCCACTGTGGGTACCTACCACGTCCCATGTCTGGGGCGCGCATCTCCCCCCTTACTTAGGAGAGAACCATTTTAGACTTCTGCTCGGCTCGGCATTTTCTGAGAGACTCAACGTTTCACCAACCTTGCCACGTAGCATCACATGACATCCGGTTAGATGAAACGTCACTTCCTGCAACGTGGATTAACTACAAAAATATCTCTCTGACCTCCTCCCACCCTCTCCTTCTCTCTCTCGATCTACCATCTAATAGAGACACAGAGAGAGAAAATAGAGAGAGTATGAAAGAGCCAGAGAGAGAGAGAGAGACAGGAGAGATGCTCTTTAACAATTATATAAAAAGTAAAAGTATTATAACGAAAATTTATTTGAAAATACTTCATTTGAAATCAAAATTAAAAATTCTGCAAGAAATTTCTTCTCAACCTAATATGTCATGACAATCAGCAGTTGAGAAATGTTTTGTAGTTGTTAATGGAAAGAAGTTTAGTCTTAGTAGCATTAAATATTGCGACTCATCTTATTGCACTAACATAAGAAATTACTTTGCATTGATTCCATGTTCGTTGTTCCATAATTCAGTTGATTTAAACTTAGCCGTAACCACACGTAGATGTCAGCATTTACACAAACTTCCTCATTTTCCTTACCGTCTATCATCCCTTGTACACGCGTATCGTAGATAATCCAGTTTCAGACCTTATGATATGTCTCAAAAGTTTTAATACCTTATTGGAATGACTCATCTTAGTTGTAATCTGATGCAGCTTTTTAATATGGATGTGATCTGTCAGTCATGAATCTTGTTTTATGATTCTGAAATATGTTCAACAATAAACTTATTCAATGTATTCCAAGTCATAAAGTACAACTGAGAATATGTAAATGTTATAAATTTTTTAATTATTAATTGATGTGATGTTAATTCACGTGATGTTAATTGAGCTACTTTTAATTGGTGTGATGTTGCTTGGTGTGATATGTTATTCTTCATAATGCTTCAATTTTCTCTATGGTTGCTTTTCCTAGGTTTATTCACTGTTTAATAGCTGCTCTTATTATTAGTGGACGATATTTTGTGCTTAAACAAAATTTTGTACTTATTTAGTGGTAAATGCTGTTGATCGTGCGAATATGATTGCTGTGTGGATCGATTTTCATGCATTTTGTTTTTGTTGTCTTCCTTCTGCTGAGTATTTTATGAAACAGTCAAGGAATTTTGGCAGTTGTTTCTGAGAATTTTTAGTGCAATGCCATTATCGAAAGTGAGATTTGGAATTAGTTAGCCACCGATAGTGAAACCTAACAATCTGACTTGCCATATTATTGGCGAAGGATAGCTGGCTAGTAAAAATATCAGCAGAAGCAGCCATTAAAGCACGTATGTAAATTAGCAAGTGTGTGTGAGCTTGCATCACAAGAGAAGAGAAAAAATACACCACGTGGCAAGAGGAGAAGCAAGTTGACCTTTTTTTTTTTTAATATAGAATAATGATGGTTCCCTTTTTGTAAAATTTTCTAGGATTTCCTAAATTAGGAAAATATTTTTAATTTCCAATCAAATTAATCTTTATTTCTATATTAGCGTGTAGAGTTTTTTTTTTTTTTTTTTTTTTTTTTTTTTTACATGGGAGTCACAACTTATCGAAACCCGAAGGCCACTCGAGGATGACAGCATATTAATAGTTAGTGGTGAAAATGGGGTAGATTTATTAATGCGCGTGAGAATGCAACTTTTTTTTTTTTTTAATTAAGATTAACAACATTAATGTTAAAACTTTTTTTTTTATATGGAAAAAATAAATTCACTTTTTGAAACCAATTGGAATTTATTATCCAAACGTATGAAACGAACAGAAACAATGGTATGAAACGAACAGAAACAATGGTATGAAACCTTAGATAATTAAGGAAACTCTTTTACCTTTTTATTAAAAGAGTAAATCCTGACAAAAAATCTGGTTTGGAAATCCGATAGATGATGGTGAAACACTTTAATATCTTTCTGACAACTCATGGCTTGTCTTGTCTTTCTGTTTTTTTTTTTTGTTTTTGTTTTTTTTACATGGTAGTCAGCACTTATCAACGTCTGGAAGCCACTCGGGGATAAGGGTTATTGTGTATACAGTAATTAATGGGATAATATCATAGTAATCGTTAGTAATGGAGATTTGATAAAGTGTCTTACTTAAGGGAGCAGTTCATCAGGATCAGCAATTTGTTTACATTGGACTTGAAGACATCCAAGTTGTAGTCAGGTGGGAAACAGGCAAACGGAAGAGAGTTCCACAGACGTGCACTTCTAAAAAAGAAGCTTTGTTCATGGAATCCACGTTTTGATTTAGGCACAGATAAAGAGTGGGAGAAATTTTTCACAGTGGATTCGGCTAGACGGGTGTTATTCATGAAAGATTGGCGAGGGGGGACCATAGATTGGAGTTCAGACGAGCACCTACCATGGAAATAACGATAAAACAAGGATAGGCTCGCAACGTCTCTTCTGTGCGAGAGAGGTTGCAGGGTAGAGAAAAAGGCATCCCCCACTAAGCCACGAAGTCTATTTTGTACTCTGTCAAGGCAGGATAGGCTGTTTTTAGCAGCTCCTGCCCAGATATGGCAACAGTATTCCATCCTTGGACGTACTTGGCTTTTATATAGATAGAGAATTGCATCAGTAGTGAGATATCTTCTGGAGCAGTAGACGGATCCCACCATCTTTCCAGCGACCTTGGCAACAGACTTGATGTACGTGCTCAATTTCAGATCAGGAGTAAAGGTCAAACCCAGAAGCTTGTCAAAACACGGGGCCTCACCCAGACGAAAGCCATCCATCACAATTGATGCCAGATGGGGATCAGAGCGTTGATGATGTAAGGATAGGAGTTTGGTTTTGGATGCATTAAAGGTAACCAGCCACATCTTCCCCCACTGAACCACGCGCTCGAGATCAGAGAAGAGAGAATCAGAGAGAACTTTGTCATTTACAGCCTTTGATGTGTTGCCGTAGATGGTCGTGTCATCAGCATAGATGTCAACGAATGATTTAAGTATGTGCTTAGGGAGGTCATTGATGTAGATCAGGAAGAGAGTTGGGCCTAGGATTGACCCCTGAGGGACTCCAGCATTTATATTGCAGGCCTTCGATTTTTGTCCATCTACCACTACTCTTATGAGCCTATCGGAGAGAAATGATTTAATGATTGAGAAAACATTTCCAGTTATACTGTAGCTGGAAATCTTGTGAAGTAGACCCTTATGCCATACCTTGTCGAAGGCCTTTGATATGTCAAGAGCAATTGCCCTAGAAAGGAATCCTGTGGGATATAACCGTCAGCACATCTGCGGTAGATCTTGCAGAGCGGAAACCATATTGTGTGTCACTAAGAAGGTTATTCCTGCTGAGGTGGTTGACTATTTCTCTATTTAATATGGATTCCAGCAACTTATAACACACAGGAGACTTATTGGTCTGTACTGAGAGGGAGATGACTTATCACCTGAATTCTTAAATACAGGGCAAACTGATGAGGTCTTCCAAGGAGTCGGAAAGCACTTCTCCTTAAGGCAGCGATTAAACAGTTTCGTAAGTATGGGAGCAAGTTCTGGTTGAAGCTTTTTTAACACTATAATTGGGATGCCATCAGGGCCAGTTGCTTTACTGGAATCTAGGTTCTTTATTAGCTTGGCGACCTCATGCACGGATATTTGTATGTTACCTAGCTTGTTCTGTGTTATAGGAGGAAATATGGGGAGTTGATGGCCTTCGTCGCATAGGGTAGAATTAGCTGCAAAGTTCTTTGCAAATAGTTTGGCCTTGTCTGACGCTGACGAGATGACCTCTGGTCCATTGATAATGGTTGGGATAGAACGCACACTTCTGTTTAGGATCCTATTTGCTATTTGCCGAAACTGGTGGGAACCAAGCCGCTGATCAATCACCTTGGATTTAACAGACTGGGCATATAGCTCTCTTGCATTTTTTATTACTCTTTTACAGTGGTTGCTGGCAGTCCTGAAAGCAGCTTTAGTCTCAGTGCATCTATTACGTTGGTAGCTATGGAAAAAGTGATTTCTGTGCGCGATAGCAGCAGCATATTCTGGGGAGAACCATGGCTGGCTGTTAGGTTTTTGTTGGAATTTTTTAGATGGTATGAATTGGTCTATGCCTACAATTAACCATTCGGTCAGATCTGATACTATAGAGGACACTTCCTTTTTAAACATGGAGTGCAGAGGTAAATCAGATATGAATGTACGGAAGCTATCCCAGTCAGCCATAGAGTATCGGTATACAGTACGGTGGAGGGGTACGTCTGGGGGCTTCTTACATTTCGTTTTTATCTTAACTGATACAACGGAGTGGTCGGAGGATCCGAGAGGAGAATGAACGGAACATGAACATAGCTCAGGGGAAGTTGAGAGAAAAAGGTCTAGGAGGCTTGCATATTGACCGGGTGTATCGGGCACACGGGTGGGTTCACGAACAATCTGAGTGAGGTCATAAGCAATGGCAAAATCATGACAAAACCTCCCCTCATCATCTGTCTTATTTGAATGGGTCAGCCATTCCACGTTATGGACGTTGAAGTCACCACAGATGTGGATGTTAGCCGAGGGATGTGAAGACAGTATGTGGTCTATTTTCTCAGATATGCTCTTAAAGATAGTAACTCTGCTGTTGTGGGGCCTATAGAGGGCAAATATAAATGCAGTGGTGTTAGCAAGTGCAACCCTGAAGCACATATAGGGTAAATTAGGATCTTCTCTAGAGATATCCCTGCCACACGGGAAGCCATCCTTAATGTAGGCACATATTCCATGCCCATGGCGATCTTGGGGATCAGATTTAGCTGTTAAATTAGAGTATCCGTTAATTATGAACTCATCTAGGGAAGTGGTCGGCCCTATTCCAGTTTCACTTAGAAATAATATGTCCGGTTTCGTCTCCTGTAATTGGGTTTCAACCTCTGGAAGGTTGGAACGTAGACCCCTGATGTTGGAGAAGGAGACCTGGTAGTAGGGGTCTACATTGGAAGATGGGGTTCTAGGTTTAATCAAATTTTTATTCTGGAGATATTTCATGTTGAGGTTTTGGGATTTGTGGAATAGGTCGGCATACTTGGTTAGAGCAGTACAGAGAGGGAAAGTAAGAGAGAAAAAGACAGGAAATTTTTTTTTTTTTTTGTAGCACACGAAAAGGTAAAGCCGTAACAATTACCCACTAGTATGGCATCGAGAGGCCCCATCAGAGACTACTGCATGGTCCAGATCCACTCACCAAATGGCAATACAGCAGCCCCAGTACTTTGCGCCTGCTGATAGGAAAGCCTCCTTAGTGGTTAATCCAAGGTTCGGGTCCCTGACTCTCAGGCGGATAACGTCAGCCCAGACAAAACGTTTACCTCCAGCACCCTTACTAGTGACATGGCCACAAGGACAGACAGAGACAGAAAAATGTCCGACATCTCAGACTACTGGTCACCAAGTACTACCGACCTTTAAGCAGCTTTTTCTTCACCCTTTGTCAGAAAAATCACTCATTGAATGAGGACTGAATGACAAAATAGAAGCGAGAGTTACTGGAGCTGCCGATAACACATCCACTGTATTATCTATTGTCCATTTAAAAAAAAAAAAGGGGGAGGGGGGATGGGTACAAGTGACTTATTTGTATCTAAGTAGTAAGTCCGGTGCTAAGTTAACAATTCAGGACACTTGATGATAATCTCCCCTCCCATATTAATGTGTGGAAGTTTGTCGTTATCTATCGAGTTTGAATCATTAGTTTCACCTTATAATTAATTAAAATCCAATAATTAACTATTATCAATTTGTAAAGTCGGCTTAATATTTACATTCGAGTTTAGATAATTATTCAAGATTTTACTTTAGGAGGTTCGTTTTCATGAGTAACTGTTTCTTTGCACTGTATTATTTTTCGAATGTACTTGAACATAAGGCTAACTATATTAGATGGTTTAATTGGCCAGCAAAGAAGCAAGCATTTTCAATACAGGCAGGCTTGCAGTAATAGTATATATTAAGTATACTACTTAAATAAAGTCCTAAGTTTATCTACTCTAAAAGAGAATAATTTCCGGCATTTTTTTTTTTTTTTTTTTATCGTTAGTTGCCGGCATTTTTGTTTTTATCGTTTAACTTTGTAGCATGGGGGGTTGACGGATAAGACAGGAGAATACAGACAAGAAGACAGGAGAATACAGACAAAATACATGAATAAAACACGAAAAACAAGTTTAAACAAGGTAACATAAAAAAAAAAACATTTAGGATTAGTTTTAAAAAATACTTAACGTTTTTGCCATAGTGTTCCCTCCGCCGTCTTTTTGTCAACTGGTAGACTTGAAGACATCCAAGTTGTAGTCCGGTGGGAAGCAGGCAGACGGAACAGAGTTCCACAGGCGTGCAGTTCTAAGAAAGAAGCTTCGGTTAATTTCAACGCTTTTGACTTCCGGTCGCAAGACGTCAGATTTTCTTTCACTTTCTTTTCCGCCTTCACGGCACGGGTTCAAACCTGCCTTCTTACTACCACTTTTTTTTTTTGCTCCAAACACCCGGGCAATGCCAGTTATATATTAAAAAAAAAAAACACTTGTTTGCATGCATATATACACACATGTGGATGCATGAATCTATGTGGGGTTATGCATTCATTTATATGCGTGTGAAAACTCAGATGTAAATATTGATGAAAACATGTCTGTGTGCGTTTGTACACGTGTGTGTTCTGTGCATGTCAAAAATTAAATCTCCAATATTAAAAACGTGTGTGTGTGTGTGTGTGTGTGTGTGTGTGTGTGTGTGTGTAAGTGTATAAATTTGTGTGTATTAATGTGAATATTTATAATGCTTTATGTATATGTATGTATATACTATTAACAGCTACCCTTATGCCATGTACAAGTTTGCATATGTATTTATGTATGTGTGTGAACAATCCTGCATAAATGTTCCAAAATTGTTAAAATGAATATCTTGATATAATTGTTTCTGTCCATTTTGAAATAGTCATTTTTTCTTGATATAATATCAAGAAAAAATGTCTATTTCAAAATTCAACAAGTTTTCCAAAGGCTTTTTTCATTGATTTTTTTTTTTCTTCTTTATCACTTATCAAATTCAGATAAAAATTCACTGACAAGTTTTTGAAAATATCCTGAATATATTATCAGGAAAAAAATCTTTTGAGCAATTCTATGAAGAAAGATTTTTTTTTTTCTTAACAAATTCAGAAAATTTATGAAATTATATAAAAAGATTCTGCAAATTGTTTTTGTAAATGAGCAAGGTGTACCCGCACCCCATCATCAGTAATTACCATGACGATTTCTAATGCTTAAAAAAAATGTTTTCCTTTCGTCCGTTTCAGTTATATGGTGGATGCAGCTGACCATGACAAGACGGAGGCATCAAGGAATGAGTTGCATAACTTGCTAGACAAGCCACAGTTGCAGGGAATTCCTGTATTGGTACTCGGAAATAAACGAGATCTCCAAGGAGCTCTAGATGAGAAGGAACTTATAGATAGAATGTAAGTACTTCAATTTCTTTACAAAAAAAAAATGTGCTGCACTTATACTTGAAGTGAGTTTGTCCTGTCTATGTTCATTGCTTAGAAAACTTGGCCTTTTATTGTCTTTCATGTCAGAAAAACATTTAGATATATATATATATATATATATATATATATATATATATAATAAAATGACTGCAGAAATTCCCCTCTGGACCAAAGTATCATAGGTTTGCGACAACAGATGTCACATACAAATTCAGTTCAAATCTTATGTAACCTTCGAACACCATTGCAGACACATTCAATCGTGATAATAAAATACTACATAAATCCTAGAAGCAACACCATCACAATCGCAACATCATTAGAGAAAGGGGTACCTATTTTTCCCTCTAAATATTTAGTCTTACCACCATCACCAGTCAACACGTTACACAGAATTTATGCTTACAATGCCCGTAACTGGCTCATACATACACAGATATACCATTATCTTTCCTGTAGTAGAATAAAAAAAATATTATAGAAATCTTGACATCCTAATTTTATTTCGAGAACATTTACATTCAGTTTTTTTTATTTAAAAAATTTATTTTTTGAAAAGTTTTTATTACAAATGTGCACAAAAGTATTTTTCCTTTTTAATAAAATTTTTTTACATTTTTTACTCCTTTAAAAATTATTTTTAATGAAATGTTTCAAAAAATTTTCTTTCCACATTGTTCCCCCACCCCCAAAAGATTTTCCTCCACCCCCAAAAGATTTTCCTCCATCCCCAAAAGATTTTCCTCCATCCCCAAAAGATTTTCCTCCACCCCCAAAAGATTTTCCTCCATCCCCAAAAGATTTTCCTCCATCCCCAAAAGATTTTCCTCCACCCCCAAAAGATTTTCCTCCATCCCCAAAAGATTTTCCTCCACCCTCAAAAGATTTTCCTCCACCCTCAAAAGATTTTCCTCCACCCCCAAAAGATTTTAACTCCCTCCTAAAAGATTTTCCCCTATCGTCAAAAGATGTGTCCATGAATAAATTTATCACGCAGAGCAACAGCTTTTATTGATCGCACCATATTTATGTGCACGCCATGTTTGCATCGATAAAACCTATTTTAGTGAACATTTTCTTATTTACAAAAGAGAAATAAAATTCTTATATGATTTCATGCGATTAAATGTCGTCTCCGAATCTTCAATTCATGAGATTGGAGGAAAAAAAAAAATTTAATCAAAAAATGTTCTCGGGTAAAAATCCAAATAAGAACTCGTATTCTCAAATGGTCATCTGACTTGCTTAACTAATGAGAATCAATCCTAAGGTGCTTTTTTTTTTTATCCCAAACAAGGCACAGTGCCACTTTGATAGGGGGGGGGGGGGTATGATCAGGAACATAATTGCAGGGATACTATGTAGGGAGTTGAGCAGCAAGAGGTCTATTTGCATTGCACTTGAACTTCTGCATGTCAGTACAGTTGGAAAAACAGAAACCCTGAAGGGAGTTCAAAGTCAAGCAGTATTATTAGAGTAGAAGGCTTTCTTACATCTTGGGAGCTTTGCTGCTTGTTGGGCTTGTCTGGGATTCAAGGGCTTGTAGTTCGTTGGAGCATTCATCATTAAAATACTTGTAAAACAGGCAGAGGGATGCAACATCTCGTCAATGGGAGAAAGGTTGAAGCTTAGATGACAAGTCAGGATGTATAAGGTTGGCGACACTCTTTTGAACCCTGTCCAGGATTAAGAGACTGATAGCAGATGTACCAGCCCAAATATGACAACAATACTCGATACATGGACGAATGGTGACCTTATAGAGGTACTGGATACTTTCAGGCGTAAGTAACTTTCTAGCACAGTAGAGAGAGCCCACCTTCATTGCAGCAGCCTTGGCAATGCTCTTGATGTATGTCTTCGAACTCATGTTCCCTTGTGAACGTTAAGATGAGGAGTTTGAAAGAAGTAATTTCAGGTAATTCATCTTTAGCCATTGCTGTTGGTCATTTAGAAGGTTTCTCGTAATTATTGAAGGAAACGAGTTTGGTGTTGGCAGCACTGAACGCTACCATCTATTTTTGACCCCATTCTACTACAGACTGGAGGTCTTCCTCTAGGGTTTCTGACATCGCTTTGCATATGCGTTCATTCATTTTCACCTCGTACCTGTTATAGAGCATGGTATTGTCAACAAATATACCCATCTCGAAGACTATTTTACCAGGAAGATCATTTATGAATATCAGGAATAATAAAGGTCCAAGGATCGACTCCTGAGATACTCCCGCAGTTTGAAGAGAACTTATTTAGACATATATGACCATCGAGAACAACTTGGATTCTTATTTAAGACGGATTTAATTATGTTGAGTATTCGTCCAGTAATACCATAGGATCTGATTTTCATGAAAAGACCATCGTGCCATACCCTTCGATATATCTATACTGCTCTCCCCTCCCCTGCCTTATCTAGTGTATGGTATATATGTTCAGAGATTACAGTTAAAATGTCTGCAGTAAAATGGGTTTACCTAAATCCATATTGATGGTCGAACAGAAGTTTAACAACTGTAAGGTGGTGGACTAGAGCTTGATTAATTATGGACTCAAATATTTTGGTGAAAAGAGGGAGGAGGCTAATGGGGCGATAATTTAATAGGTCAGTTCTTTTGCCAGAGTTCTTGCAAACTGGTACAACAGAAGTAGTTTTCCAGCAGTCAGGAAAGCATGATTTGTTAAGGCATTTGTTGAAGAGTTTGGAGAGAACTGGAGCAACTTCAGTGGAGCACTTTTTTAGTAGTACAGCCGGGATGAGATCAGATCCACATGCTTTTGAGCTGTTTGTTTTTTATGATATCATGTATTTGAGAAGGGGTGATTTTTAGATAATCTAGTGTGGTTTCTGTCTGCCAAGGAAAATCAAGGAGGGAGTGGTTTGCTGGGTCCAAAGTAGAATTTGGGGCAAACTGGCGGGCAAGCATGTTAGCTTTCTCAGTTGCTGTGCAAACAACCTCATGATTGTTGAATAGTGGGGAATTGTTGATTGCCCATTTACTACACTGTTGTAGATTTTCCAGATGTCATGAGTTCCTAATTTCTGTGCTTCGATGCGTTTTCTGGTGGTTTCAGTAAATTCTTTTTAATGTATTCTCGCTACTTTTTTCTTACTTTTGGCTTATATAAACTTTTGTCTGTACTGGACATGCCAGATTAATCCGTGGTATGCATGTTGCCTCTGAGCAATGACAGCTGCACAAGTAGAAGTAAACCATTGGGGACAGTGGGGTTTGTTATAGAACTTCCGTGTGGGAACATGTGCTTCAATTGTTGCTTTGAACCATTCAGTGGTCTCATTTGTGCACTGTTCAGCAGGAAGAGAAAAGATATTTCCCATGATGCATCTCTGATGTCATCTTTAGTGGTTTCCTAATCAGCCTTATTGTAGTACCTTGTCGTTTTGAGTAACGGCTCTTCAACTTGGGATCGAGAGTTTAGAGTGCTGCCTATCATTATCACAGCATGATCAGCATTCCCGAGTGGGCGATGGGCATTTGTTACACAATTCTCAGGAACTGTTACCAGAAATGACGCTTGCTGGTCCTGACCTGGGAGACAGGTTGGTAATGTTACTGTCTGTGTCATGGAATGGGGTATAGAAAAGCTACCAACTGTATCTGTGTAGTTAGAGAAGCCAAGCCAATTATTGTGGTGGGCGTTAAAGTCACCAAATACATGTGTTTGGGCGCTAATGTTAAGGTAGAGTGTTACATCTATGCTGTCAGAGACATGATTGATTAAGAGTAGAGTCCTGGGTCGAGGGATAAAGAAAACATAATTAGCTAACGCCATGTTGTAAATTTAGTTTAAAGCACATGAAGGCCTGGTCGTCTGATTCTAGTTTAGATTCCCTAGTCATGGGGAGGGTGTTATGAATATAGACTCCAAGACCTTGCCCAGAAACTAGCAAAGGAAGGACATGCATTACTTTTCCTTTGACTGTAGTGCTGCCCCACCACCCTATACAGCACCTAGTATCCCCAAATGGTCACCCGTTTGGTACTGGCTTGGCTTAACATTGCTTAACTGGTGAGAACTGGTTTGTCAACGTGATTATGCCTTAAGTATACACATTGACTACAAAAAAGGTAGCAATATACTACATACATAAAATATTTTACCGTAAAATTTTGTATTTCAGAATTTTATTTCGATATTCATATTGTGAGCATGTAGCATGTGTATTTGCTTAGCGTGATTTTTTTTTATTCACGTTCACCCCTCTACTTGGGATCATGCCTAGGAAAGATTAACAAAATGTTGGTTTACGTTACATTTAAACCTGCATATCAGTACAGTCAAGAAAACAGGTAGCAGGAAGGGAATTCCAAAGTCCAGCTGTTCAAGAAAAGAAACTATTAGAGTAGAAAGCTTTCTGGCATTTAGAAACCTCAACAGTGAAGAGGTGAGATTTTGTTGCTAAGTGAATTTGTCGAGGATATGTACGTCGAGGGGACACAAGTGCAACAAGTTCATCAGAACACATTCCATTAAAATATTTGTAAAACAGGCACAGAGATGCAACATTGCGGCGATGGGACTGGGGTTGGAGCTTAGTTGGCAAAGTGGGATATATTAGATTAATTGTGCTAAGTGGGATATATTAGATTAATTGTGCAAAGTGGGATATATTAGATTAATTGTGCAAAGTGGGATATATTAGATTAATTGTGCTAAGTGGGATATATTAGATTAATTGTGCTAAGTGGGATATATTAGATTAATTGTGCTAAGTGGGATATATTAGATTAATTGTGCTAAGTGGGATATATTAGATTAATTGTGCTAAGTGGGATATATTAGATTAATTGTGCTAAGTGGGATATATTAGATTAATTGTGCTAAGTGGGATATATTAGATTAATTGTGCAAAGTGGGATATATTAGATTAATTGTGCAAAGTGGGATATATTAGATTAATTGTGCTAAGTGGGATATATTAGATTAATTGTGCTAAGTGGGATATATTAGATTAATTGTGCTAAGTGGGATATATTAGATTAATTGTGCTAAGTGGGATATATTAGATTAATTGTGCTAAGTGGGATATATTAGATTAATTGTGCTAAGTGGGATATATTAGATTAATTGTGCTAAGTGGGATATATTAGATTAATTGTGCTAAGTGGGATATATTAGATTAATTGTGCTAAGTGGGATATATTAGATTAATTGTGCTAAGTGGGATATATTAGATTAATTGTGCTAAGTGGGATATATTAGATTAATTGTGCTAAGTGGGATATATTAGATTAATTGTGCTAAGTGGGATATATTAGATTAATTGTGCTAAGTGGGATATATTAGATTAATTGTGCTAAGTGGGATATATTAGATTAATTGTGCTAAGTGGGATATATTAGATTAATTGTGCTAAGTGGGATATATTAGATTAATTGTGCTAAGTGGGATATATTAGATTAATTGTGCTAAGTGGGATATATTAGATTAATTGTGCTAAGTGGGATATATTAGATTAATTGTGCTAAGTGGGATATATTAGATTAATTGTGCTAAGTGGGATATATTAGATTAATTGTGCTAAGTGGGATATATTAGATTAATTGTGCTAAGTGGGATATATTAGATTAATTGTGCTAAGTGGGATATATTAGATTAATTGTGCTAAGTGGGATATATTAGATTAATTGTGCTAAGTGGGATATATTAGATTAATTGTGCTAAGTGGGATATATTAGATTAATTGTGCTAAGTGGGATATATTAGATTAATTGTGCTAAGTGGGATATATTAGATTAATTGTGCTAAGTGGGATATATTAGATTAATTGTGCTAAGTGGGATATATTAGATTAATTGTGCTAAGTGGGATATATTAGATTAATTGTGCTAAGTGGGATATATTAGATTAATTGTGCTAAGTGGGATATATTAGATTAATTGTGCTAAGTGGGATATATTAGATTAATTGTGCTAAGTGGGATATATTAGATTAATTGTGCTAAGTGGGATATATTAGATTAATTGTGCTAAGTGGGATATATTAGATTAATTGTGCTAAGTGGGATATATTAGATTAATTGTGCTAAGTGGGATATATTAGATTAATTGTGCTAAGTGGGATATATTAGATTAATTGTGCTAAGTGGGATATATTAGATTAATTGTGCTAAGTGGGATATATTAGATTAATTGTGCTAAGTGGGATATATTAGATTAATTGTGCTAAGTGGGATATATTAGATTAATTGTGCTAAGTGGGATATATTAGATTAATTGTGCTAAGTGGGATATATTAGATTAATTGTGCTAAGTGGGATATATTAGATTAATTGTGCTAAGTGGGATATATTAGATTAATTGTGCTAAGTGGGATATATTAGATTAATTGTGCTAAGTGGGATATATTAGATTAATTGTGCTAAGTGGGATATATTAGATTAATTGTGCTAAGTGGGATATATTAGATTAATTGTGCAAAGTGGGATATATTAGATTAATTGTGCAAAGTGGGATATATTAGATTAATTGTGCAAAGTGGGATATATTAGATTAATTGTGCAAAGTGGGATATATTAGATTAATTGTGCAAAGTGGGATATATTAGATTAATTGTGCAAAGTGGGATATATTAGATTAATTGTGCAAAGTGGGATATATTAGATTAATTGTGCAAAGTGGGATATATTAGATTAATTGTGCAAAGTGGGATATATTAGATTAATTGTGCAAAGTGGGATATATTAGATTAATTGTGCAAAGTGGGATATATTAGATTAATTGTGCTGGCCAAACTTGTCCATCAGTTCATCCAGTTATGAATCTGCAATGAAGAATTCTTCATCCCAAACAAAAAAAAAAACGCAAACTCAGGTTATACACAATTAATGTTTATTTCTTGGAGGTTACACATGGTGTTCGCTCCCCCAACATTGAGGTCCTGGATATGACCTTAAACTATATCCGATGGTGAGGCCCCAGCTTGCGGGCTTTGGGGAATGTGGAGCCACCCTTTAATTGCGATTGCTCCCAGGTCCACTCTGACCCGGAGTGGTAGTATCTGTTAGGGTCCCAACTATGGGTTAAATAGAAACTGACTTGAAAAAAAAACAAAAAACAAATATATTCTATTAAAAAACTTTTCTTCAAAATCACTGAATTCGGCATTAAATAACCTGAAAAGGGTTGATATGCCGTAAAACAAAAACAACCAATCAACCCAACATTGATTAGTGATGCAGAGTGGAGAAACTTTTGTTTAAATCTTTAATGCGGGGATCACCAACCTATGAAACATGTGCCAACAATGGTGAATTGCAAGATTGTTAATGGCATATTGAACCCCAAAAAGAGTAGAAAATAATTTGGGGTTTACTTTCAGCAGCTGTGTAACTCTTGCTTCCCTTTTTTGTCCTTTAGTCCTCACATTCCAAGAGGGATCCAGAATCTATCCTTATTATTTCATCCCGTATTTTTCTAGGCCTACCTGGTTCTGCTATCTCAACATCTACTAATCCAAGCGCTCTCATTCATTCATTGACCAAACCAACAAAGTCTCCTGTTTCTGCACACATCGTTTTATATTAGTAATGCCCTCCAACCATAAAAACGCTTTGGATATTTCAAGATTTCTACGAAAATAGTCATATTTTAAAAACCAAAACAAAATTTAAGTCCTCAAAATTTTGTTTGGAAATTATTATCCTTTTACATGTTTTAATCTAATATATAAATTTTAATCTGATATCTAAAATGATATCTGTCTGTCTCCATATTTTCAAACTCTATCTCTTCCTAAACTGAAAATCGCAGAGTGACACTAGGGGCCTCAAATGATTGAACTTTTTATGGACCGTTCTTTTATACGTCTTTAAGGGCTCAAAAATGGCTCAAAATTGAAAAAATCGTTATACATTTTGTACATTCATCTTAGTTTATTTTTCATTTTTATTCAGTTCATATGCGTGTCACGTTGGTGCAGTGGTAACGTCACCAGCTTTGAATGCTACAATTTTAATTTCGGTTTCAATTCTAGCTAATGGCACCCAAATCCTTTTTTTTTTTTTTTTTTTAAACTTTTGAAACCATGACTATGTAATAATGACTATGTAATAATGACTATGTAATAATGACTATGTAATAATGACTATGTAATAATGACTATGTAATAATGACTATGTAATAATGACGATGTAATAATGACTATGTAATAATGACGATGTAATAATGACGATGTAATAATGACGATGTAATAATGACGATGTAATAATGACGATGTAATATCTACAAAATCTGGACAAATTAAAATATCATATTTAAGCATATTTTACGACCGGGCATTGAATAATAATCTACGTGATATATTTGGATAGTTTTCAGGAAAAGTAATGATGAATATGTTAATGCTATGAAATTTTGAATCAGATTTTTTTTTACCCTCGTGGTGTTTAGAATCTTAGTACCAATTATGAGGAATTTTGTCATAAAATTTGGAAACAATAAGAAAAAAAACCATCAATCTCGCTTTTTTTTTTTTTTTTTTTTGTCTTAAAACTTCAACAAGACGTTTTTTGAACGTTTGTTTTCTAAAAGTACTAATTAATGTTTTTATTTTTATTTTTTTTAAATAATTCGATGTTCATTTCTCTTTTGGTACCATCTGTTTTTACATAGCCTCTCTCCCATAAATTCGAATACTTTTCAGCGAACAAATCAATTTCACTATTAAAACTGATGATTAAAAGCTCACCACCGGAACTGTCGGCTGTTAGCTTGAAATCAATGAATTTTGTGAATTACTTTTATTTTGAAAAAAAAGAGCTGAACATTTCTGTTTAAAATTAATAAACATATATGAAAAATAAAGATAAAATATATAAAAAAAATAAAATATATAATAAAGATATATATATAAAAGATATAAATATAATAAAAAAACAAATTATGTAAAATTATAACAAAAAAAATTGCTATGCATTTTCGTCCGTCATCTTCAAATATGAATCAACGAATTTTGTGAATTATTTTTATTTTTAAAAAAACAAGCTGAACGTTTCTGTTTAAAATTAATAAACATATATAAAGATAAAATATATAAAAAATAAAATATATAATAAGGATAAAGATGTATAGAAAATATATATATATATAGAGAGAGAGAGAGAAAATATATATATATATATATATATATATTAATATAGAAAATAAAGATATATATATATATATATTAATATAGAAAATAAAGATAGATATATATTAATATAGAAAATAAAGATAGATATATATTAATATAGAAAATAAAGATATATATATATTAATATAGAAAATAAAGATAGATATATATTAATATAGAAAATAAAGATAGATATATATTAATATAGAAAATAAAGATAGATATATATATTAATATAGAAAATAAAGATATATATATATTAATATAGAAAATAAAGATATATATATATTAATATAGAAAATAAAGATAGATATATATTAATATAGAAAATAAAGATATATATATATTAATATAGAAAATAAAGATAGATATATATTAATATAGAAAATAAAGATAGATATATATTAATATAGAAAATAAAGATAGATATATATTAATATAGAAAATAAAGATAGATATATATTAATATAGAAAATAAATATATATATATTAATATAGAAAATAAAGATATATATATATTAATATAGAAAATAAAGATATATATATATTAATATAGAAAATAAAGATAGATATATATTAATATAGAAAATAAAGATATATATATATTAATATAGAAAATAAAGATATATATATATTAATATAGAAAATAAAGATAGATATATATTAATATAGAAAATAAAGATAGATATATATTAATATAGAAAATAAAGATATATATATATTAATATAGAAAATAAAGATATATATATTAATATAGAAAATAAAGATAGATATATATTAATATAGAAAATAAAGATAGATATATATTAATATAGAAAATAAAGATATATATATTAATATAGAAAATAAAGATATATATATATATTAATATAGAAAATAAAGATATATATATATATATTAATATAGAAAATAAAGATATATATATATTAATATAGAAAATAAAGATAGATATATATTAATATAGAAAATAAAGATATATATATATTTATATAGAAAATAAAGATATATATATTAATATAGAAAATAAAGATATATATATATTAATATAGAAAATAAAGATATATATATATTAATATAGAAAATAAAGATATATATATTAATATAGAAAATAAAGATATATATATATTAATATAGAAAATAAAGAGATATATATTAATATAGAAAATAAAGATAGATATATATTAATATAGAAAATAAAGATAGATATATATTAATATAGAAAATAAAGATAGATATATATTAATATAGAAAATAAAGATATATATAAATGCTTAAAATAAAGGTTTATATATGTATATATATATATATTTATATATATAAAAATAAAAACAAAAAAGATAAAGTATATTAAGATATACAATATATAAATATAATATGGAAAATATAAAGTTATGTAAAATAGAAAATAAAGATATATATATATATATAAATTCATAAAATAAAGATTAAAAAAATAAAATATATAATAAAGATAAAGATGTATAGAAAGTAAAGATATATATAAATTCATAAAATAAAGATTTATATATGTATATATATATATAAAAAATAAAAACAAAAAAGATAAAATATATTAAGATATATGAAAAATATAAAGTTATGCAAAATATAAAATGTATAAAAAAATAAAGATATAATAGATAAAAAATATATATATATATAGGAAAAAATAAAAACATAAAAAAGATAACTCATATAAAATATATATATATATATATATATATATATACGAAGAAAAGATAAAGATATAAAAGAAAAAGTTATATAAATATAAGTTAAAAAATATAAAGTTATAGAAAAGTATAATAAACAAAAATTGCCATGCATTTTCGTCTGTCATCTTCAAATATGAATTTTATGTTTTTATTTTTTTTTCCAGGAATTTATCTGCAATTCAGGATAGAGAAATTTGTTGCTATTCCATATCATGTAAAGAGAAAGAAAACATAGGTAAGCCATATTCACACAGTTGTCTGTCTGGCACAAGGCTAGCAGCTCTATATGGGAGGGGTATTTGCTACCTCTCCTTCACTTCTTAAAATTCAACCCCATTCAACACATCAATCACAAAACTATCAAGAAAGATTGAGTTCTTAAATCTATAGGTGGTGGCTTTTGTCAATGTAATTGAGTTGCTAGCCATCTCGTGTGACCACTATGCATCTTACACCATGATTCAAAGTGTGACGGCAACTTTTACAATCTTTATTTAATGCAAATTAAATTTCTGTTTCTGTGAATATAATGATCATCTGCATTTTTAATCCTATCATAGTGTTCATCATCATTCAGTCAATATCATTGTTGTTGTTTTTTTTTTGTCACCTCTTATTTAGGCTGAAAGCCACTCAAGGAAAAGGATGAATGAAATGTTAGTTTCAGAACAGAAGAGAAATGTTGTTTTCACGCAAAATGGCAATGAAAACAAAGAGTTTCCAGTTGGCAGCCAATCAATTAATGAATAAAAGTTCAAAGTAAATTCTGTTCCAATGTTAGTGTGAATGTTTGATTACTCTGTAAGGGTCAATAACGGCTATTTTTAGTTGCTAGATTTGTTCTTTAAAGAATTGACCATATAAATAAACTGGAATAATCGTCTACAAAATTCAATGCATAATTAAAGTTTTCTCTGCTCATTGGTTCCACGGCACTGTTCAAGTCACAATTCACCCATGAAAGCATCTCGATGACCTTTTAGTTTGGCATCTTGTTTTGGTATTTCACCATTTTTCCTTATATACAAACGTCACAGTTTTGGTATTTCACCATTTTTCCTTATATACAAACGTCACAGTTTTGGTATTTCACCATTTTTCCTTATATACAAACGTCACAGTTTTGGTATTTCACCATTTTTCCTTATATACAAACGTCACAGTTTTGGTATTTCACCATTTTTCCTTATATACAAACGTCACAGTTTTGGTATTTCACCATTTTTCCTTATATACAAACGTCACAGTTTTGGTATTTCACCATTTTTCCTTATATACAAACGTCACAGTTTTGGTATTTCACCATTTTTCCTTATATACAAACGTCACATGGGGTTTTAGAAGTTTATTTTGATTCCATCAACCACATTCGGCAACTTCCTCATATTTGGAATATTGCAGTGTCCTAGAATTTTATGCCAAATTTGCAAATTATGGCAGGCGGTTTTTGATGCATTCACTTTTTAAATAATATTTTCTATATTATTGAATACAGTTCCATTTAGTTACACCAATTTTGACTTATTGAGGCTAAAGTTTATATGTGCATTTTGTTTAATGGCAGCTCGTACAGAAAATATATTTTGTTTAAATTTTGGAATTAAGAGCGTTTTCTAAAATACAAAAATAAAGTTCACCTTTATTATTTTTGCATCGTTTACTTGACCATTGTCAGCTCCACAAAGTGACTCTGCTGAAAGTTACAACTGGAATCAGAATTGATAAGATCAGATTCCTTTGTGATTATATGTGCGATGGCCCCACAATCGATGGGAAAGTTGTTACTGTTGAAGTATCAAACGTACATGCAAATAAAAATGTCTGTTCACTAACGGCGCTCTCCACATTTTTTTGATGGAGTCATCTTTGAAATTTATGTATCCACATTGAAAATTTTTGTGGTTCGTTTGCCGACAATGATAGATGACAATGTTCATTTTTTTTTTTTTTTTTTTTTTTTTTTTTTTTTTTTTTTTAGGAGAAAAATTGTTCTTTGAAATGTTGCATTTTTTTTTGTGGGGGGGGGGGGGGGTAAAGGTGTTGCTTGTTGATTCTTTATTTTGCCTCTTCAGTTTTATTCATAAACCTTAGCACTACATTGACTTGACTGAAAGTCATGGGTTTTTCTTTCTAGGTTATCATGGTTGTAAACGGCTTAAAGACCATCTTTTCAGAACAATAGAAATCAGTAGGCTGTCAGGCATTTTTAATTTATTTGCCATTGTTTGGGCCCTTAGTCTGTTGTAATCGTCTCGGTTTCCATATGTTTAGAGACATCAGTTCTGTATAAAAAGAGATGAATTTGGGTTTTTCAATAATGTTTTCTTGATATGATCAGTGCTTTGCATAATCTGAGATAGACTTCTGTCATCTAAGCACCGTATCAATTTCACAAAAACAGTTACATTCTTTTCAATAAATTCAGAGTCATTTTGATTTTCAGGCTGTGTTTGAATTGTTTTGTGTAGTTTTTCAATTTGTAAATAACCCAAAAATGTCAGCTGCCACAATTTGAAAATAAAGTCGTCGGCTGGATCTATAATTTTTTGAGTTGTAAGCTATTTTAGTTTTAAGAGAAATGTTGTTCTAACCAAAACTGGAGGAGTGTGTTGAGCACAAAAAAAAAAGTGTTCGTAGGTAGGCAGGCTCGAATCCGTGACGTGAAGAAAAGAAAGTGAAAGAAAACGTGACATTTTACCGCTACGAAGCGATAGGAAGTGAAAAGCGTTCAAATTTAGCGATGTCAATAAAAAAGTTGACTTGTTAAGTGAATAAGTTCACGCAGAAATGAACGTTAGTTCAGCTTTCCACTGTTTCATTTGTTTCCCCACAATGGTTGGTTGGGAAAACCAGCTCCTTACAAAAAAGGGAGTGTCCAAATGAATAGCAATTGTCTGATATGAGGGCTTTCCCCCACAATGATCAAAGCTAATTGCTTTCTGGGCGTTCCTGGAACGAAAGCCGGGAAGCTGCTTTCATACGAAAGAAACAAACAAGCTCACAAGAGGACGGAATAGCGTGAATTTTAAAAGTCGATCAAATAAAAGATAGATGACCTCCTTTCATAAATCTATTACTGTAATGTTGACATGCACCAGCAAAAAATGCTGTGCATGTGTAACGTTATTTGTTAATATGTTAACATGCTGCAAGGAAACAGAACAAAAGAAAAAAAACTCAACTTTCTTTTTTTAACAAAAGCCTTTATATCTGTTATTTCCAACAACATATTTTTTTTCTTAATATTTAAACAGTTCATTTCTCTTTATTCATCTCTGCTGTCACATCACCCACATATCTTAAACACGTGCCATTTCAAACCGCACTTCTCCCAACATCGTGTGTCCTTTTATCTCTGACGTCATTTTACACAGCCAGTTTTGTCATTTGCATATCTTTGAGTTGCTGCTGCTACCAGCGTCGGCGGCTATTTTACACATGATACCACGTGCTGCCTTGCTTGACAGCCTAATGACTCCAAATGCTTTGTGCTGTGGCTTTGTTCTCCATCTTTCATCGTTCTAGTTCTAGCCGTATCTTATGTTTCTTTGCATATAAATATACATATATATATATATATATATATATATATATATATCTATATATATCTATATATCTGGACTCTCCTGTTGATTTTGACACATGAGCTTCTGTCACAACAAAGTTGCTTGGAAATTCACACAGATGATTTGTTTATAGTGGTGAAGGCTTTGTGTAGAACCAACCACACATTTTATGGTATTACAACTAATCTTTGTCAGTGCAGATGACTGCCAAAGGATAGACTATACAGTAGACCGCAGGTTTTTACATCAGTTTCCTTCTCCTAGATGCAGGTCTTAGCGAAGACTGCGGGTGCATTTCTCCCAGTGAATTAATGCGCCCCCCAGATACCAACCTGGAAATTTCTACGACTCAGCATATAATGGTTGTATAGATTGGTTTCCTAGATGTAAATCCAATGAAACCTGCATTATTATTAAAGAGAGCTCAATGGAGGACAGCGAGGAATAAAATAAATAAATAGAGCTTATCAATAAAATAGATGGATACTGATATCGCCACCAGAAAAGAAAAAAACAACCATAAAGACCTAAGATAGGGAACTAACAGCAATGAGGGTATAATATTACTTCAGATCAAAGCGAAAACTGGGATTCCACTGAAACATGTATGCTCATATGTAACCAATATTTGTATAATAAACAGACTATATATATATATATATATATAATATATATATATATATATATATATAGCAATTTGAGCATGGAGTTTTTTGTTCCGTATTTTAATTCCGTTGATCTTTCTTTCAACTTTCCAGATATCACCTTGCAATGGTTGGTGCAACATTCAAAGTCTGGCGGACGATCAGGGTGAAACGATGATGACACAAAATGAAAGCGTCGGTCAATCCAAATAAGCAAAATGTACGGATGACAAAACAGTTATAAAAAAAAAAATTCATGAACGACCAGTCACGCGTGCTGAACATTGTTTTTTTTTTTTTTTCCATTCTTTACCTTCTCCACCAACCCCATTCCCCTTTTTTTTTATATTTTCTCATTTCTTTCTGCCTCCCCTTCTTTTTTCCCCGCCTCTTCCCACTCCTTTTCCTCTTCCCTCCCCAAGCAGTCAGCAATATTTCTCTCGCGCTCTCAATCACAAATGAAACTAAATTTTGGTAGTTTTTTTTAACTTCTAAATTTTCTTTTTAACTTTTTCATTTGTTTGATTAAATAAAAGTTATTTTTGCTGATATAACGCTAAACAAAAAATAATCGAGTAAAATTGAAAAAAGAAAAGTGTCCCTCATTTTTAACTGTTAAAATAATTTATCTGCCTCCAAACACTAAAAAAATAAAATAAAAAGTAATGTCACTTCAACTCCTTTAACTACAAAGAAAAGATATTTTTCAGTATTTTCAAAAAAAAAAAAAAAAAAAAAACTCTCTTCCACCGCAAACTCTTTTCACCGCAAAATTCAAAATAATTATTTCCAGAACCGCAAAAACCCACACGTTGCCTCTTGCTACGTTTCCTCTAATGGAAGTTCCAGAAAAAAAAGAAAAGAAAAATTGCTGCTTGTCCAGAATTCCCCCCATATTAAAAAAAAAAAAAAAAATACAGGAATATCTGTATGATGTACATACCTGTGATGGAACAAAAATATCATATTCCAAAAATCATGTAAATTAAGTATTATTTTTATAAAGAAAATCATTTTTTAAACGATTTAAAGATTAATGTGAAATCTGTAGCACCACAAGGCGGTCTTGCACGTTTGAATTATTGTAGGTTTATCAGTCCCATGTTTTTTTTAAGATAGTGAGATGAGGAAGTCTCTCCTCACTCATAAAATGTATGATGTATGTACTTGTAACAGAAAGAAAATATCATACTCCAAAATTCGTGTAAATTAATAGAGTAGTTTTCTTTTTCGGTAAGAAAATCATTCTCTGTGGTTAAGCCAATAGCGACAATATCTTGAAAACTGGCTGTAAACAAGGGAGAGAACTCCAAATAATTCAAACTTGCAAGATTCTGAAAACCATTCTTAATATGGGGACATTAGAAAACTTAAATATTGACATGATTTTTGGAATGAAATTTTTTCCATTCTATCATGGGTATGCAAATCATAAAGACTTTCTTCTTTTTATGAAGGAAATTCTAGACAGGAACCTAAAAATTAATTTTTCCTTTTTTTTTTTTCTTTTTTTTTTTATCATCCGAAAAAAGAAATTTGCCTTCTGAAAGTTCACTTCCTGTTTGGACCACAATCCTCTCAATGTCCAACAATATTTTCCCTCCCTTTTCCTTTCTCTTTGCTCTCTGCCCTTTTTTTTTTCTGACTGCTTTATCAGTTTTCAATTCTCTCAATAATTCTACAACTCCAACATTTAGACGTCAACTTTGCTGCCTGCTAATGGAAACAAAAAAAGAAAGCGAAAAATTCGAAGATTGCATCATTTGCAATTGGTGAAAAAGAAAAGCAGACTGACTGCAACTGCCGGGAGACTAGCGTTTTTTTTTTTTTTTTTTTGTTCTCTTCTGTTCTTTATCGTAAAACATTTCACGCGAGGGGGGGGTTTCTTCTTGAAGGGATAATTCAAATTGATTCGTTACTCGGGAAGAGTAATTTGTTATATATTAAAATAAAATTTAAAAAAAAAAAAAAACACAAAAAAAATGGCAGTAATATATAAGAGGATTTTTTCCTCGTTTTTCCTTAAAGAAATTTTTTGCCATGAAAATGAATTTGTGTAAAATAGATTCACTTATATATTTTTTTTTTTTTTTTTTTTTTGAGTTTTGATGTAAAATTTTATGAATTTATTTGAAAAAAAAAAATGCTGTTTATTTGGTTGTTTATAAAACCATTTCATTTTTTTTTTTTTTTTCTTGAGATTATTAAAAAAAAAGTGAATTTTTACCATGTGTGATCGTCCAACATGGCTGAAAAAATTTGATGTTTGTTGGGAAAATTTTTTCTTTTTTTTTTTTTTATCATTTTTGACTAACATTTTTTAAAGATTTTGTTTAAATTTTGAAATCTTATCAAAGGTGAAAACAGACAAAAACAAAAACTGACCATAAAAAAGGGTTGTTACTTACTAATCTTTAAACATACACACACACACACAACAATATATATATACACACACACGCCACATAGATAAACAGTATTGGCTACCTGTGTGCATACATATTTCTGCTATGGTTTCTTTAGAAACGCATCATTATTGTACTTGTAAGGACTTCGTCTGAGGATGCTGCTTTTCGAAAGAAATCACAGCAGAAACATGTTCGCACATATGTATCCGATAGCGTTTTTACAAAAAAATTATCTAACTAATATAATTATGCTCTACTTGTTATTGAGCACTTTTTGACAAACACTGAAGTTTCAGTGGATTTACATCTGCGAGACTACAGCGATACAATCATTATGTACGTGTGTGTGTGTGTTTGTGTATGTATATATAATGATGGAGTTGAAAACATGAAATAAAACTTTCACACAACAATGGAATAGTGGATATGCATGTAAACAGACAAGTAACAATTGGGCACAAACACATCACTAAAGCAAAACCGAGATATTTCTGTTGATTCGTATGGCATTTAGTGTAAATCTGCTTTTGAAAAAATAAATAATAAAAACTTATTCACACCCAATCAGAATGGTCATATGAATCAGTCGAGATATGTTAGTTCTGCTTTAGTGATGCTCGTGTTCTTATTTTTACTAATTTGTTATCATATTCATCCATTATTCCATACAATAATATTAGACCCACGTGCATATCTAATACATAATATTATACATATGTGCATATAATGCATAAAATGAACAAAAGTTTTAAATCTCCTTTTCCATATTTTGTTCTCTCGTGACGACACATTTTTCCTTTTTATTAAAAAAAAAAAAAAAATCCCAATTTTTAATAGTTTTATTTTCATTTGTCGCTTTCGGCTATATTATCATTAGCCATTTTCAGGGAAAGGAAAAAAAGTCCGTACTTACAAGAAGCCATAAACAAATATGTCGAAAAGAAAATGTTTGAAAATTCTTTGTTTTATTCATTGTGTGAAACGCTTGTTGTGCGCGCACACACACACACAACATACGCATAAAAGATGCAGACACACCCACCAATGTTAAGGAAACGAGGAAAAAATCCCAAGGGAGGTAACTCTTTCTCTGCAAAGAAAGACACCAAAAAATGGCCATCTGCAAAGCATTAGATTTAAAAGAAAAAAAAATAAAACAAATTTTGATTTTATGTCCAAATTGTATCATTAAATATTCTAAAAAGCAAATTTTGAAGTTTTTCTGTTTTTGATTCACAATGATTTTTTTTTCTTTCTTTCTTTTTTTTTTTCAGATTTGAAATAATCATATTCTACAATTTTCACATCCTTTTCTTTGTTTTTTTGCTTTCCATTTTTTTGTTCATCTTTCTCTTCATCTAATATCATTCTTCATATGTTTTATTGAAATGTGATTCTACAGAATTTCAGATATCATGGCATCAAACATTTCTCAATTAAAACAGACTAATGAGTGCTGAAATAGTTTACACCCAACAAGTTTTTGCCAATCTCTGTTTTAGTCGTGAAACTTTGGATATCGTGACATCTAAAATTGTGTAAAATCGTAAATGAATAAATATCAAACTCTATTGAAAGCAACCATATATATATATATATATATATATATATATATATATATAGTAGAAATGGTAATTAATAAAAACCTGAAGAAAGTGCTCAATACTGTTGTAGAGCAAATATGCGTTTTATTTTTTTTATTAAAGTAACCCCCCTCCTTCTACCCCCACATATCTCCCTCCCTCCTCAATGTATCCCTATGCCCTCAGCCACACCAGAAATGAACTTCCCAGACCCCCCCCCACAACCACCTAATGTCCTTACTCCAAAACTAAAACATTACCGACATACCAAATACCCCCCTCTCACCGCTCCCCCTTGTTCCCTTCCTCTTTTTCCGCTTTTCTCTCACACCCCTCCCCTGACATCATTAACCCTTTCATTCCACCATAAACGAACATTTCTGTAAAAGTCTGAGGAAGCTACATGACGGCCAAAAAACGGTCGCGTAGCCGAAACAATAATGTAACTAAACAGAAAAATATGGTAATAAAAAATAAAACGTGTATATATATATATATATATATATATATATGCTTGGTGAATGAAGAGTGGAAGGAGTACAAAGGATATTCTTTATGTTGACAACTTGCAGTTTATTTCATACCAGCAGGAAAACACAAGATGTTTGCCAGCAAGACATGAGGTGGCATTAACCCACCAGCCTGGGTGTCCATGGCTGAAAATCGCAGCCGTTGAAAAAAAAAGGTGAGAAAGTTATGATACACAAGAAGTGAGGAGTACGTATGGTAGAACTCTTGAAACCAAATACCTGATCCATCTGCGGAATCTGCAACAGAGCCTGCTGATCCAGGACAGGCTTGCACAGTCACAAAAGACACTGCAATTCTCCAACGGATTAATCTGACGTGCAGAACGTTATTGTTTCTCGAAACAGATGGATACCAACAATTATGTTTTATGATTTCAACCTCAGATGTATTAACTTAATTCATTACAGGTTGTTTCAATAGATGGGATGAAAATTATCTGCCTATATCGTCAGATGATTTAAGTTAAAATAAATTAAAGGAAAGATGTTTTTTGATTACATATGGATATTAAAAACTAAAAGAGTGGGAGTAATGGATAGAAAGGGGAGGAGGAAAAAAGAAAGCTGCTTTCATTCAAGTTGATATTGAGACATTACACAAAATCACCTCGATGAAGCCCTTGAATTTGTATCTCTCCTCTCAGATATACAGCCAATTGAAATAGGCATTATTAAAAAATGTAGAAAAATTGTTCTTATTAACCGGGGTCAACAATGGACCAAAAAGAATCAAGCCGGATCTTTTGACCTTTCAATGGGCTCTCTGGATTCTGCAGAAGCAACTGACCTAGTAGGCCTCTTTATTCTTTACAACTTAACTAGAATAATCGATACCAAAAATATAGAATTCTATAGGGACGACAGAATACTAATCATTAAGAACTATATGTGAAAGAATGAAGAAACCCTAATTAAAGAAATGAAAAAAAATTAAACATTGAAATTAAATCTAATTTAAAAACTAAACTTCTTCGATGTTACTTTCAACCTAGCCAAAAATATATGAACGTTATACTAAAAACAATTCAAACACATCATCCCTGAATTCCCTCGAAAATAGAATTAGTACAAACTTGTCAAAATGAGAAATTTTCAATAAGCCACCATCAATAATAATAAAAAAACATAGGAAAATTATTTGGTTCACCCCACCATTTAATGATCAAAAATAAACTAGGAAAAAATTCTTCAAATTAGTTAACACTCACTTCCCCCAAATAACATATTACATAAAATCTTTAATAAAACTCAGCTACAGTTGACATGTTAACCTAGAAATAATTAAAAAACACAACAGAATACTTAACAACAATATCAATAACACCAAAAACTGCAACTGCACAAATAAGTCAGAATGTCCACCAGAACAATGCTTAGTCTGAAGTTGTATACAAAGCCACTATCGCACCAATAGAAAATGTAAATGATAAAAATGCTACGTTGGAATTGCTGGAACCTCCTTTAAAGACTGTTTTAGAGTCCACAAATGCTCCTTCAATAATCCCAACCACCCTAACAAAACCTCTTTAACTACCCAATACTTAAACCTGATTCAAAATAATCTCACATCCACTATTGGGAAATTCTCAAAAAAAAAAAATCCAATACCTGTAAATCCTTATATTCCTCCTGCTTTTTGTCGCCATGAAATTTTTTTATTAACTTTAAAAATAGAGATAAATTACTAAACATTAGAAATGAAACCTCAATTACTTGCAGACATTACAAATCCCACCTTCCTAGCAACTTCACATCCTACTGAAGTTCATTTGATAAAAAAATACAAATAACTGCACATACTCAACACTACTACACTAATACCCATCGAAACTCATAACTATTGCATTAAACACCATTTCACTTTTATTCACTTTAACTCTAAACTTTAATTTATAATCTCAACTGAGTAACGTATATAATTATCTAATCCTCCTTATACTTTTAGCTAAAAGATTCTAAGATGGGAAATTACGGCCAACCTCCAAATTCCACACTTAGCTATATTTGTGCGCAATATTCCTCACTAATAATTCCATATTTTTCTCCCCTAAACTTGACTCAAATTCTAGAAAAAGATGGCCAAACAAAATCTATAATTGATTTCCTACTCCAAAAGATTTTATATAAGCTATATTGGACGCATCTTGACTCTCTGCCCACCCTACCACCGCCGTCATCGTTGCCGATGATTGCCAACATCTTAACCAGTTCTGACTTCATGACATGCGCAAGTCACCGTTTAAAAGACAAGATTATAAATCCCATCTATCTCTTCCTTGTTTTTATTTTTATTTTAATTTACTTAAAAACTCTTAATCATCAATCTCTTTTCTTTCCTTGTTTTGAATAAAACATTGTAAATTTAATCCTACAATATCTTGAACTTTTCTACTTTTATATATATATGTAAAACATGTCCGCGTATTATATATAGTTCAGCTGCTTAAAAGTCCATAAAAAAATAAAATTGATCAATTATTTGATTTTTAAGAGAATTTTAAAAATCTTTCCTTGTTTATGTCAGAAGATGTAGAAATTAACATTGGGTTCCATTTTTTTCCCCCATTTTTAGTTTTTCGGGAAATTTTTGGAAAGTTCACTGGTTTTAAGGAGAGTAAAAATGAGATTTTTTAAAAATCTTTTTTTTTTTTTTTTTTTGAGAATACAGCAAAAATTACAACGAATCAATTTTATAAGTTTTTTTTTTTTTTTTTTTCACTTATTATTTACTATTTTGCGGGTTGAAAATTCTGCCTTCATTATGGTCGTATCTATGAACGGGAGAGGGCGACTCACTGAAAATGGAAGATAAGTCTGATTACTTATATGCAATAACCCTTATCCCTGAGTGGCTTCCAGGCCTTGATAAGTGGTGACTACCATGTAAAAAAAGAAAAAAAAGTCAACGCTAAAAATGAGGCAGAGGAACAGTTATTTATCCGATATTAATTGCCATAAGTAGGTTTTTATATTTAACTTTTTTTTTTTCTTGGTTGTGATAACTGGAGTGGATGAAGATTTTGGAATGTCAATTTTTAACATTCAAAATTTTCCAATTCAAATAATTGAATAATAAACAAAATACCAAATAAATAATGATGAAATTTATTTTGATTTGATGAGAAAAGTTTTTACCATTCAAAACTGGAGATGAAATTTTAGGAGGCAAAAATAAAAAAAATTAAAATTAACGGACATAAAATTCATTTCTGTGATTGTGACTGGAACGCTCGTCGTAATCCAGGTCCTTGTTGAGATGACGCCGCATTGGAAGCGAGGGAACCACGTAAATGTTCGTTGTGGATCTTTTCGAGTTCATTCAGTCGACTCTTCACGTGTTCGACTCGATGCATTGCCATCAGAAGATCTTTTTGTGCTGCGTAACACGAACCTTCATGCGGTTGACCTGCAAATTTGGGAAAAGCAGAGAAAAGGTACAAATAAAAATGTAGTCGAAATACGTTCGGAGAAAGAGAGGAATTTTTTAAAAACAAAAACGTGAATCAATAAAGCATGGAATGGAGTTTATTCATTTTAGATGAATGTCACACCGAATAAAAACACTTCCACTGTGGTTTCTGAGAGAGAGGGAGTGATAATAATAATAAAAATGGTGTTAGCCTCTGCTGGTACCACACCAAATAGTCATGAAAGGTCAAGGAGAATGGAAAGACCAAGGAAGAATAGAAATAACCAGATCTCCATTTGAAGAGTGGGGAGAATACTGGGATCTAAGGAAATACCAATGGCCCATTGCCAGCAAGAAATCGGTGATATTTGCAAGTTATCAAAAGAGGTGAAGAGTACAGGAAATCTGCGGAAACTTATTGTCACTCAGACTCCAGGGAACACCACCAGTCATTAATAATAAGCAATCACTGGTGATAATTAGAGAGAACTCCTAGTGAGTTGATAATAATAACAACAACTAGCAGAATCCATGGAATATGTTTTGATGAAGCTGATATTTTTCTCGATATGAAAAAATAGTTTTTGGACCGAAAAAAAAACAATAACATGCAGCAAATATGAGTTTATTAACATTTCTATAAAAATAGTGTTTATTGTATTTTAAATATAGAATCGACACAAATGAGATAAATTAACGAGTACTAATAAATGTTCAGAAAATAATATTGTGCTACATAGTTCAATACAAATAATAAAATCACATTGTAAGAGACAATGTTTAATTTATTCCTTCAGTCCAGCACCTTTTGGTAGACAATTTTCTTTTTTTTTTGCCCTATTTCTTATGAATGTTCCCTTTTTTATGCAAGGTTTTGATGACTTCTTTCTTCGATGAAGAACTGCTGCACATCAAAATCACAAGTTCTGTTCTCACACCATTACAACAATAATCACAGATTAGTATTATGATATTTGAAAACGAGGCTACATCAAAGATATGTCGCTCATATTCTTGTCCAGGGTTGTCAGATGGGCCTTTTATTGAAACAGTTTGGCATTCAAAAATTGTATTCGGCATTTTTCAGAGCATAATGTGCGGACTAATTAAGGAACAAGCAGTATATATATATATATATATATATATATATATATATACACACACACATATATTTCATTAAATATATTGTCTTAACAAAATCAAGACATCAAGGAATAGATTGATAGCAGCAAATAATGTATTTCATCGTTAGTTACAATTGTTTCAAGACTATTCGGACAAATAAATACATATATCATTAAATGAATAAATAAATGTATACATTTATATATATTTCATTAAATAAATATATACATAATGAAATATATATATATATAGAGAGAGAGAGAGAGAGATAAAAACGAACAAACCAAGTTATGTGTTCATCAACGTGTTTCGTCTTTATTTCGAAACTTCCTCTGGATGAATGAGATTAAGAAAACAAAAACACTAGTACAAATATTTGAAAATGTTTCATGCGCAAAGTGTGACGCTGTTCTATTTTAGAAACAGAAAAAGATGTTGGAAATTCAAAAAAGGAGGAGAGCTTGCGTTGTTAAAGAGAGGGAGATTTTTAATAACGTCATATAGTCTTTAATATGTTTTTAAAAGATATGAACGCAGTTGATATTCTTTCTTGAAAGAATATGTCTGTTAAAATTCAAATATACGTGTGTAACAGAAATGAAATGAATGTGTTTTTGTTATGTAATTTATTGATTGAGATTATATGTATTAATTATTAAATGTATTAATTATTAAATGTATTAATTATTATAAAAGTGTTTCTATGGTGTGAGAAGGTTAACCTGTGTCTACAATGAAATTATGTTCTTTTAATAAAAGTTTACTTATTGATAGCGCTACATTATAGAAACCTGCACGTTGTTTAATTTTGCTTGAATTTGCGATAAGCGCTGATTCAAGAAGTCTTTAGCGTGGTTTGTTTGAAATAAATTTAACTATTTTTGCTTGTTTAAAGTCAAAGGTGTGATTATGCTGCAATGAATGAGAGAATAATGCACTTAGAGAATTGCTATTTCTTATATCTCTTATGTTCACTGAGCCTTTTTTCTAATTTACGCTGGGTTTCACCAACGTATCTATAGGTGTGTCAGAAACTGACCTTACGAATGCATGAAATATGTTGAATAATTCCACCTCCTATCTTTCCAAGCTTATAACTACTCGAAAAATGTAATTCAAACCCTATTTTGTTTTTCAATTAAAGGAGCAAGGACCAAGGTTTCATAAAAAAAAACAACATAGTTTTAAAAAAAAAAGGTTTTAAACTTCAGACTTTACAGGTAAATTTCTAAAAAACACTACTTTTTTTTTGTTTTAAATTTGAATATATCATTTATTAATCTTTTATCTTCAATTTGTGATATATAAAACTTTGGTGCGTAAATTAATTATTTACTTTTTAATAGACATTTCAAAATGAGGGGTGTAAAAAAAAACGTTTGTCTAAAATATTATATTCGGTTTATTGGAAAGAGCATAAAATTTCACATTGACTTTGAAAATATCGTAAAAATTGAATCAATAGAAAAATTTAAAGTTTTAAAAATTGAAAAATACTTAACTGGTAAAATTCAATTGATTTCATTACTGTTTTTAAAAAAATAATATTTCTATTACTTTTTATACAACTTTAATAGTTTATTTTGGAAGTATAATCCATAAAGAAAATAAACAACGCACTTTTAAAAGAGAAATTACAGGTTTTTTTATATTTTATTAGCAGTTTCGTGTTAGGGGTGTCAAAAATTCCCAAAAAATTCTGATACACCTAACATAGCTATGATGGCAATTTTGACAAGGAATAGTGTATATGTTTGCATTTGAAACTGGTTTGTTTTTGGAGATGTTTTGTTGTTTTTGTCTTATAGTTTGTGATGTTGTTTGTGTGATTGGAATTCCTAGTTTGTTTAGTGTGTTGCAAATTATTGTATTATTCATGTGCATAGGTAAAAGAAGATGTCTGTTTATGAGAGAAGAGTCTGGTGATTTTTGTTTATTTATCCTGGAAAATATTTGTGTGGTTTTTCGCTTAGCATTTAATCTGAAATATGTGGGATATTGCAAGGTTTTCAAAGTGTTTGCAAGGTATTTGAATTCTTTGTCCAGATATTCTGGATTGCAAATTCTGAATGCACGTAAAAAGAAACCAATTATCAAACCTGTTTTTATTTTGTTATTATGGTGTAAGTAGAAATGTATGTAATCATTTTTGTGTGTAGTTTTGCGGTGAATTTTGAAGGATAGTTTATTATTGGATTTTATGATAAGTATGTCTAGAAAAGGTGATGAGTGATTGTTTTCTGTTTCACAGGTAAACTTTATGGAGGATTCGAATTTATCTTAAATGTTATCTGTGTGCATGTTTTCAGGAAGAAAAATTAAAATGTTGTCAATGTATCTAAAATATTCTGTGTTTGGAGGTAATCTAAATTTGAAAGGACCAGATTCTAGGAATTCTAAGAAATGGCTAATGCCCCACTTAAAGGGTTACCCATAGGAAGACTGAAATTTTGCTTGTAGAAATTGTTATTGAATTGAAAAAGTGTCGGGAGGAAAAGGTAAGTTAATGTTAATGTCGGGAGGGGGGGGGGGGGGTAAATTAATGTTTGATTTTTTTTAGGTGTTTATGGAGTAAATTTAAGCATTTTTTTCATGGGGACATTAGTATATAATGATGTTATATCTAAGCTGTGTATAGTTTTGTTATGTACAATGGTCAAATTGAAAACTGAACCCCCACGTGAAAAGTTATAAAGTTTTTTGGGGTTTTTTAAAAAATTTCTTATAACCTGAAACTTAAATATGTAATCGATTATATTAACAGGAAAAAAGTAAAAATTATGAAATTTAGAGGGGGGCACTCTCAACAACGTCCACCCTTGAATTCAACTTTTAAATATTATTGAAAAATTAGCGTGGGTCGTAAAGTGCAGAATCACCAAATTTTACTTTAAAAAAAAACGACGCACATGAGCAAATGAAAGAAAATGTACTAAATTTAAGTTATTAAAGTTTTTAAAACTAAATTTTTGTATCTATTATCCTCGAAGAATATGAAAAATTTTATCTTGTATATAATAAAGTAGATGCACTTTTTCCCCTCTGGACGAAACTGTTGTAAGTTTACAACAACAGCTGGCACATAGAAAATTATTATGTTTACGTCATTAGCCATTACGTTATCTAACGCAATTACATAAACATTACTTCGTAATATTAAAACATTATTTTTATTCTGAGGAGCACCATGACCATCATCGTCCTAACCTACAAAAGAAGTAGCTAAAATTTCACCTCTATACCGAGTCTTCTTACAACAATATTCTACACTGAGTGCATTTATACTTTTTCTTACTTTCCTGCGTGTTAGCCATCATTAACTGGCTACAGATTTTCTACACAAATGCATATTCTTACCCCTTACATCCGATGCAAATAATGATTTCTCCCTTTTACATATCCGGCGCCACTGATTGGATGAGAACTATTCATTCTACAATCCCACCACTCGGTTATTCAGCGATTAAACGAACAGTTTGAAATTAAATCACAACGCCATTTCTGTACATACACAATATTCTTACGTTTTATTTACATATAATTCAGGACATTTTCCTGGTGAAAAAACTCTTACATTTTATTGCTTATTTGTGAAAATATTACACTCCAAAACAAAAAACAAAAATTATCTTTTTCCGAACACATAAGTTACATTTATCGTTGGTTTAACTGAGAATCCATTAACGAGTTCTCTAGCAAAGTACAGACCAAGAGAGAGAGAGAAAGAGGGACACTTATATCTGTTTTTGTTTTCATTCGAACACAATTTTTATTTACTATAGACATACCTAAAAATTTAATGAAAAAAAACAAAGATATTATAAACCTTGAATTTAACTTGAAAATACTATTTACAAAACCAGCGCTATCGTTCGGTGCCAAATACGAAGCTGGTCAATGCGAACAATAAATGTCATTAGAACAATAACAGAACACGATGGCTAAATGGTTGATGACACAAACTATCAACATGGGTGTGGCAAGTTTGAATCCAGTTTGTTCCAGTTCTTTCACTTATGGATGTTGGCAAACTTCATGTGGTCCCTCTTGTAAGTAGTCAGTGTCTTTGTAGAATATATTTGGGAAACGAATGCAAACAATGAAATGATTTAAATGAAATGAATGATGCACCTTTTTCTTCATCATCATAAACAACATCATGATGAACATCATCATCAATATCATTATCATCATGATGAACATCATCACCAACGTCATTATCATCATCATAAACAACATCATGATGAACATCATCATCATTATTAATATCATCATCATCAACATCATAAACAACATCATGATGAACATCATCATCAATATCATTATCATCAACATCATAAACAACATCATGATGAACATCATCATCATCATCATCATCATAAACAACATCATAAACAACATCATCATCAACATCATAAACAACATCATCATCAACATGTATGACCTATTCTTCTAAAAAAGGGTCAAATCTTTTTTTAATTTTGGAGATTTATACAAAGATAAAACTTGTCTCACCTGTCGACACCTGCGTAAGATAGTTGATTTGTTTTGTGAGTCCACTCTCGACTCCTTCGAGAGTTTTAATGAAGTTTGTTGTATGACTCTCCACTTGTTTCATGCTCGGTTTTTCTTTCGACAATTCCTGCAAAGCTTGTCCTGTGGAAGGGGAAAATAAGATTAAAACAATAATAACTGTAAAATAAACTGTAAAATTTAGCAAAGGAAAAAATACTTCAAATATTTATTCATGGTGTTTGGTTTGGTTGTTTTGTAGAAGAAAATTGTTGTTTTCATTTTTGACTTTGTAGAACATGATTGAGTTTTGCAAAAGGAAATAAAAAAAAACAATAACACCAATGTTTGTTGCATTTTAGGTCAGGAAGCCAGTATCTTCAGACAACCTGATCTGGTGGCACCATGAATTAATATAATTGTTGTTTTAAAGATGATGAATATTGTGAGAAGATTGAAAAATGATGAATGAGATGAAGTGTGATGACTTATGGAGAAAGTTTATAACAAATATTGTCGACGGTTTGCTAGACATCGCAAAGGTCAATTTTTTTTAACTTTGCCGTCTTAGCAGCTCAAATTTTCGACCCGAACCGATTAAAAAGCTTGCCCTATCTCTGAATACACTTTATGTAAAATTTCAAATGTTTAGACCAGAAATTGGCTGAGTAATTTGGTAGAGACCGCAGAGGTCAAATTTTTAAAAAACTTTGACCCCAATTTTGATCCCTTAACATTAATTTTTTGGGACTCAAATCAAATTAAAAAGTTTATATCCATGTCCAAGTAACCTAAATTTAAAATTTCAAGTGTTTAGACCCAAAATTGGTGGAGGAGTTTGGTAGAGTTTTCAAAGGTCAAATCGCTGAACTTTAACCCCTTGAAAGCCAAAGTTCTGGCCGAAAACTGATTAAAACGATTTTACCAAATCTGAATACCGCTTATATCAAATCGTGAGTCTGTAAACTGGAAATTGACAGAGTTATCTGGTAGGGAAATGTACACACACACACGTTTTCATTTTTATATATATACACACACACACACATACACGTTTTCATTTTTATATATATATACACACACACACACACGTTTTCATTTTTATATATATACACACACACACACACACACACGTTTTCATTTTTATATATATATACACACACACACATACACGTTTTCATTTTTATATATATATACACACACACACACACACGTTTTCATTTTTATATATATACACACACACACACATACACGTTTTCATTTTTATATATATATATACACACACACGTTTTCATTTTTATATATATACACACACACACACACACACACACACACACGTTTTCATTTTTATATATATATACACACACACACATACACGTTTTCATTTTTATATATATATACACACACACACGTTTTCATTTTTATATATATATACACACACACACACACACACGTTTTCATTTTTATATATATACACACACACACACATACACGTTTTCATTTTTATATATATACACACACACACACATACACGTTTTCATTTTTATATATATACACACACACACACGTTTTCATTTTTATATATATACACACACACACACACATACACGTTTTCATTTTTATATATATACACACACACACACACACACACACACACACACACACGTTTTCATTTTTATATATACACACACACACACACGTTTTCATTTTTATATATATACACACACACACACACACACATACACGTTTTCATTTTTATATATATACACACACACATTTTCATTTTTATATATATACACACACACATTTTCATTTTTATATATATACACACACACACACACACATACACGTTTTCATTTTTATATATATACACACACACACACACACATACACATTTTCATTTTTATATATATATACACACACACGTTTTCATTTTTATATATATACACACACACACACACACACGTTTTCATTTTTATATATATACATACACACACACACACGTTTTCATTTTTATATTTACACACACACACACACACACACACACACACACACACTAGCAGGCTGCCCGGCATTGCCTGGTCGTAAAATACGCTTAAATATGATATTTTGATGAATGCAGATTTCATATTTATTATTATATTATATTGGACCCAATATATAATAATTATTTAAAAAGTTAAAAAAACAAAAAAAAATGACTTGTGCGCCACCACCGAGAATCGAAATCAAAACGTTTAGCTTACGATTCACTTTGTTTTTTGTTTTTTTACAGCGAAAAAAAACAATCTGTTATAATACCAATCAAAAGGTAGCCATGTTTCGATTTTTAGGAAGAAAAGCTAGTATTTAAGATGGGGAGGGGGGTGTCGTTACTTTAGACTGAGTTATCTCCCCATGGTGTGGTCGAAAAATTCAAACATGGCTGCATCCAGCACACTATCATAAAATCATAAAAATGTGTTTTCTTGCTAAAAAAAAAAAAAATACTTGATACAGTGATTTTTATTTTTTTGAGATCTTCAGTCCAAAACGGATACGTACAATATAACCTTTTTTTTCGATATTTTCATTTTTTAATGTCTTGATTAAACTGTACAAATATCTAAAAAAAAAAAAAATTGTATTTAAGAAAAATCATTTAATAAAAAATATTCTCTTTTCTAATATTGTTTCAATTTAATTTTATTACGTTTCATTTTAATATTATTTCATTTTAATTTTTAAATTCTTTTACAATAATTATGTCATTTTCAATAGCCAATCAAATGACATTTTTACAGACGGTGTACCCCCAAATATTTCCCATATTTTAGTTTATCTAAACTGTAAAAGGGCCGTAAAATACATATTTAAAGTCAATATTAAAAAGAAACAATTCAGAACTGGGCTGATGGGTTTGTATTACTATACACCGAAGTTAAGCAACATAGAGCCTGGTCAGTACTTAGATGGGTGACCGCTTGGGAATACCAGGTGCTGTAAGCATTTCTCTTTTTTGAGGGGGATTTGTATTACTGTACACCTAGATTCGAAAAAGTTGTCAAAAAAAACAAATACATAACAAATAAATGATATCAAAGGCAAGATAAGTTACTTTTCTATCTAACTGGATAAGTTTTTAGTGTTTTTATTTAATGTAAAATTTTTGGCACTTCAGCATGACAGTGACATATTAGCAACAGAGACGAGTTATCGACCCCTTTTCTTCAAAAGAAAAATGACATCTAGCGATATAAACAAGTGTTTACGATAACACAAAAATATATAACAAAATAAATAACACAAAAAATTATGAAAATCGATACATTTATTGGATAAAAAAAATGTATCAAAATATAATTTTAATGTATTAATATAATTTCTTTTCAATGAGTGATTTAATGTATCAAAATATAATTTTAGTTTGTCAATGTAGCAAAATAGAATTTTAAAAACATCAAACGTTTAAATAGGTTTAATAATATGTTTTTTTACAGAAAGATTGTTTATTTTTTTGGATACTCTTGCATAATTTGACCCAAATTCTCGTGAATTCCCGTCAAGCATGGATCGGGCGAGACCGGCAATTATCGGTGTCAGCCGAGCGTCGCAGACTAATGAAAAAAAAAAAAAAAAATGAAAAAAATAACAAAAAAAAAAAAAAAAAAAAAACTATGTTTCTTTTATTTTAGTATTTAATTTTTTTTTTTTTTTTTTTTGCAAAATATTTATCAACAGAAAGTTTCTTTTCTCCAAGAAAAGATTTTTTAACCATATAATTGTTAGGTGTAAGTACAAGTTTTTTTTTGTTTTCTTTTCTTTTTTGTAACCATATTTTTTTTCTTGTTTTTATTTTTATTTTCAAGACTTGTTGTTCAGTCAAGTTCTTTTGGTGGCGCTATCCATTTGTACATCTCCAGGAGAAACCATCCTTTACACATGATCTTTTTTTTAAGTAAACATTTGTGTTTACAATTGTTGCAATGTTACACCTCATTTGTGGGGGACAGCAATTTCTTCTCCTGACAATATGAGATTGTCTGCATCGATGTTTTCATTTCTTTTTCTAACATGTATAGATTTATTTTCTTGCCTGTCATTTTTCTGTTTGGCGAGTTTGAAAATATATTTGTTTGTCTGCTGTTTTTTTTTTTTTTTGCTTTTTTTTTTCTTCCAATTCGAATGTCGTCTGCTTTCATTTACATAGCGCTTTTTCATTAGCTAATCAAACTCCCAAAAATTCAATTAAAAAATAATAAATAAAAAATAAATAAATAATAAATAAATAACTAATCAGAAAAATAAAAAGTCACCCCCGCCCCCTTAATATCAGCTTAAAAATTACTAAAAAGATAACAGAAAATAAATTAAATAAATAAAATGTCGAGTTAGCGTTTCAACATTTGAACAACACTCGGCTGACACCGATGATTGCCGGTCTCGTCCGATCCATGCGTGACGGGAAATCACGAGAATTCGGGTCCAATTATGCAACCGTTTTTGTTTTTGTTTGTTTGTTTGTTTTTTCACAGTAAGATTGTATAAAAATATATTAAAATTTAAAAACATGAAACATAAAAATTTTCTTTTTTTTCTTTTTTAACACAAAGATAGTTATTTTTCACACGCCCTCTATCGGTCATTCTTGAAACTAAAATACACACATTCTCCTCATGTCACTGTCATGCAGTAGTGCCAAATGTTTAATAGGTTCGAAAAACATGAAATGTTTATCGATATATTTGAAAAAGACAAATGGCGGCTAGTTCGCCGTTGAATACGTTAAGTTTGGGAAAATGAATTCAAACTTTAAAATTATACAAAATACTGTCAGAAATTCACTCAATATATGTCAGTTCGCCTTCCAGTTTACGTTGCTGCAGATTACAGTGAGTTAAACTTCATGATTGCCAATCGCCCAATCAGTGTGATTCTAAATAAGCACTGCCACTATACTATGTTTATCGTGCGTCGGAGGAAATTTGAAAGTGATTTTGAAGCATTTAAACTGTTAATTCGAAAATCGTTTACGGTTAAAATTAAATTTTATGCTGCTTATACGCTTTTGTTACTCCGCTATTTTTTTGAAATCGTATTTTCAAGTTATATTTAAGTTTTACGATGGTTTTTTTTTTAATCAAATTGTTAAAGAGAATAGTTAGAAAACACCGCCTCCCCATGTTAAGAATGGCTCTCTAAATAATAACGTCATTATTTCAGCACGGTAACAAAGGTGCATAAGTACCGATTTTATAAACAAAAGTCAAATATTATGGTTCATTTGTGCGCATTTACCGGCGAAGCAAAAGAAAAACAAAGATTTAATTTTTTTTTACCGGAATTATGAATTGCAGTTGCGATTTCTCGTTCAATCATTTCCAGTTGTCGAAGACGTTCAATCGGTCCTGATCCCATATTGAAAAATCGAAAATAATCAATACAAATCGATAACAAATTAATTATTTAGATGCTTGCATTAATATTTTTCAAAACACGTTGGACAAAATGTGGATATAATCAACTTCCGGTCGCCATGACAGTGAAGAGAATTATGGGTAACAAAAAACACAACAAAGAGAGAAGAGTTATCTCCCTTAGATTTTTCTCTCTCTTTTATTTTATTATTTTGATTATTATTTTTTTTTTTTTTTGCAGTTATTTTAAATATTTA